>NC_133776.1:45126495-45326427 GCF_003597395.2 Chelonoidis abingdonii | reverse complement strand
GGGGGGCGCCCTGGGCTGCCGGGGTGCGGCGGCGGCGCACTGACCCGGGGGACACCTTGGGCTGCAGGCAGCTGCTGCCGCCGGCAGCTCAGCCCCTCCAGCAGCAGCGGCTGCAACCATTTAAAAAAAATTTGGGGGACGCCACTTTTTGGTGCCCCCAAATCTTTGCGGCCTAGGCAACCACCTAGTTGGCCTAAATGGTTGCACCGGCCCTGCTCCCAAAATAAATATATGATCATACCTGGGATGCATTGCTCAGAATGAGATCAAACATTGGCAGCCACAACCACCCAAGAAGTGGCAATATTCCAATATGTCACATACCACTGTCGTGTTAAAGTGACAAGAACATTACCCTGGGTTAATGCAATAATTTCAACCATGAAATAAAAATAATGAAATACTTTGTAACTTTAATAAACCTCCACATGTCCCTATGTATGTTATAATTGTTCCATACTCTACATATTAAAAAAATCATTAATTACAATTAAAAATAAATTAATATAGCTGTCAAAGATATGCACTTCTTTTTCACCTCATTTGAGATTTCTGGTCAAGGACAATGATGTCCTCCAACAAGCTGAGTTTGATACCCCTTAACACAGGTTGAATAATACCTTACATCACAAAGGACTGCTTACGGAGTAATAGTCAGTGCGGGAAAGATGCCATAATCTGGCCCTTAGTGAATGAAGGTTCTCCCTAGCTCTTTCCTCCTCACACAAACAGTTCCCCTCAACACACATGGCCAACTATCTTCTGATACCCACAGTCCCCTCAACACACAGAGCCAGCTATCTTCTGATACCCACAGTCAGGTTTCCCACAACAACAGGTTGCCCTTATCCACAGGGCAAGCTCTGGTCTCCATCACTCACTCATCCTACAGCAGTTTCCTCCCTCCTGGCTCCTGCCTCTGCCCATTCTTCCATAGTAGCAAACAGCATCCTTTGGTAGACAGGACCAGAGCTCCCAGGTAGAAATGCAACCACATAAACCATTTTTGGAAACAAAACAGGAGTGCAAATGCATACATCTGCTTTGAGGGAGTCAACAACAAGGTGGTAATAAGTTGGGGCAGACAGCAGGGCCACATTCCTTTCATCACCTCAAAAAGGTTGCGTTTTCACTTCTGATCCCGCTCCCAAAAACAGGGAGTATTGTGCTGCTGCAGGAGCGGAACAGCAACATTATCAAAGGAAAGGAAAAAAGCCAGTACTGGCCATACAGATTTTACTGAAAATAGCTCCCAAGTTAAAGCACCCATGAGAAAGTGAATGCTGCTTCTTTACACAAATGTGATACCCAAAAAAACAGATGTACCAGAAGAAGGTTAGAAGTTACATGGTCAGTGTCAATTAGCGCTAACTCAATTACCTGTTCCACGCCCTGGGTTAGTCTGACTTAATTCAGAGCTCCCAAGTGGAGGTTTATGAGCCTTTTAAAGAATTGTCCCTAATTGCAGGCCTTGCTTAACTCAGAGTGCTTTTCTAACCCTTTCCTAACATGGATGTTTTAATACAAATGGCATCGGTATGACAAATGCTTCTTCACAGCTCTCTGCAGCCAGTTCTGTTTCAGTGTCTGTAAGCGAAGTGGAAGGCAGATTTATAGGAAAGCATTCATTAGTAACCATCCTGAGTGGCCCCAGTGTTACATATGAGTTCCTAGAGCTTCAGAGATACCAGCCCAGGCCTGTTTTCCATTCCTGGGCTTCTGGTGTCACAACAAATTAGATCCCTTCGGAAACCTGCCTCCACTTCTCCACTTGCTCATCACACAATAAACACAATTCATTTCAATGGGGCTATGCCAACTAACACCAGGTCAGGATCCAGTTAATTAGTGTTCAGTACTGCCACTCATGCACATCCTAGGGCAGACTGTCTCTTTACAAGGATGAGATATTCCTTTTCTGTGTTTTTCATACATGTGAAATGTTTCAGCTCTGCTATAGATGGAAACAGTAGTACTTTTTTCCGCATTTGACTCGAGTCACTGCAATAAGTTAGTACAGTATATGATTTTGATTTACGATTAGTTTTCCATAATGAACAAAACAAAATGTACACAATGACCCGCCTGGGCAAATAATTTATTGACAATACTTGCGAGACAAATGGTATACTAAGACACAACACATGAATAATAAATGGACATTTTAGAATTATATATTTGCCAGCACATAAGATATGTAGGATTTAGTAGAGATTCAGAGTTGTCTTATTTAAACCTGTTTTAGTAGTGTTTAATTGAGTCAGTAAATGATCTCTGTCTCTAGTAAATCTTTATACTATTTTAATTCTGAAGAATGTTCCCAATTCATAATTAGCTATTTAATTATATCTCAAGTCAATGCATTTTACAAAAAACAGCGGCATTGAAGCTGCAGTCCTTAAATAAACAAAACTCCATTGATTTCAGTGGGACTGGTGAATACCTGTTGGCTCAGGTCCTAAATTAACTATAAATTATAATGGTATCAGATACTCTCCCTAAAATTTTGCTCCAGGGGTGTTTTTGCAACTGAACACATCTCTGAGGGGGAAAAACTGGACAACCTTTGAAAATATTTAGAAAAAACTAAAAAAGTAACCAATTATGACTGGGCCCAGTGTGACATTAAAAAGAGATTAAATAAATCTCCACACAATTCAACTATGTGTTTACTGCTCATGACTTCTGAGGTCTGTTTACTTTAAGGAAATTTGCACCGGTTTCACTCCATTGATGGGATGGGCTGCACTGGTGTAGCTTATTTTTGTACATTCTAAATTTAGCTACACCAGTAGAAGTCTCATTCTGTGCCTGCATAGGGGTTTGCATTGGTCTAATTAATTAATGTCACGAGTACAATTTCTTAGTGAATTTGGACGCTATTCCTCCAGTATCTGTGCACAACCATGTGAATGACTATCTGTCCCTAGAAGCTTGATCAAGATTCAAAGGGAATGTGAGAAATCTGGATTTGAAGTGCAAACTGCTAACATTTCTAGAGTGTCTCCTTGACAGATATCCCTGGAGATGCAACATTAGGCAGTTTCAGTCATGTACACTGACCCCTTTTGCTGGGGTTTTACTTTTGGATTACTTCTGGATTACATCTCATGGAGTTTTTCTCCCTTCATGATCCCCTGTGCAGATTTTGTAGTGGGAGTGGTGGTGCCCAGTTGAGACTGTTGGCTATACCAAAATACTGTACGTACAGCAGTCTTAATACATTTAAAACCAGCTACATTTCTAACTTATTCTAACTAATTTGGACTTCTTTAAAAGCCACTGTGGCTTGTACTTTTAAAGTTGTTTGCTGCTGTGCCCAAACAGAAAAGACACAAGCCTTGACAATGTCTTTGATGAATACATAGTCCGTCACATTCCCAGTTCTCTGCCTCTCTTCTGGTGAGATTACAGTCTTTTAAAGGGCATCAATAATTAAATTACTCAAACAAATAACCATCAAAACTCAATTCAATATGCATTAAACAAACACACATACACATCTTTTTTTTATGGACTCATGGAAAAGGAAGATAAAAGTTCTCTCTTAAATGCATGAGAATGAATACAATGGGAATTTCCCTTTAGTGGCCCTAACCCAGGGGCGACCCGTCTATATGGGCGAACTAGGCCGTCACTTAGGGTGCCAAGTTAAATGGCACACCAAATTCGAGGAAAAAAAATCAAATATAAAAAAAATGAAATGAAAAAGATGAAAAAAACCCACAAAATAAGAAAGATGTCATTATTTGAATTCCTGTGTGTGTACAGAGGGAATATGAATTATAATTAATTTCTCTACATTTCTGAGAATGTATTAATATGTCAAATCTTTTATTTACTGCAAAAATAAATAATATTTTAGCAATTTTTTTTTCAATTTGCAGCGTCAAGATGACCCACTCCGCAATTTCGATAAGCAATAACTCAGCCACAATGAAACACATCTACCAGCAGCAAGAGCTGCAATGCTAGTGACACTTAAATCGAATATACATCAAGGTTGCACAGCCGGAAACTCATGTAGAGTGGAGATATCGCGAGTTGATATATGTCAAATGGTCATTTTAACACACATTGCAAGAAGATGGTTAAGAATCAAGTGAATACTATGGAAAATTGTGTTTCTTGGTGCCAAAGAATAAAGAATAACGTCTTTCAGCGTTATAAATCGAAAATGTGAGTATCTTTAAGCGTTATTAAACCTTAGTGTTATTATCGGGCTGTATAATTATGAACTTTTCTTTGTTATAACTGGTTCACATGTAATAAATAAAGGTGCATAAAAGAAAAGTAACAGCATTGGTTGTCAATGACTATGAAAGTTATGATGTCACACTCCAAGCGGGTAACTGTGGGGACCGGGATTACTTTCCAAACAACTGGTGTCAGATTATAATGTCAAAAAAGGTCATTTTGTTTCCGTGTAAATGCTGTAACTATTTTAATAGGTGAGTGTATGTTACTAATCACTGAACCTTTAAGCAGTGAAAAGATGTGTTAGGATGGCTGCAATGTGGTTTAAATTGCTTTAGTGAGAGTTCTCGGTGGACAAAATTTAGCATTTCACGGCAGAAATGAAAAATTATACACTCTAGATAATGGAAACTTTTAAAAAATTGTTGAATACCGAGCTTTGTTTGATCCCATCATGAAGGAGCACCTACATAAAATAACTGATCATGAAACACATGTTCATTACTTGGGAAAAAATATGTAGAATTAACTAATTCAAATTCTAGTGAATGCCATTAAAAAGAAAATTGTAGAAGCTGCCAATTCTGCAAAATAGTTTTCAATAATACTGGACTGTACACCAAATGTGAGTCATGTAGAACAAATGACGATGATCATTCATTTTGTGGCTATGGAAAAGTCTTCAGGTGAAGATAATGTTGAAGTGCTCATAAAGGAACATTTTTTGAGTTTCATACCACAGAAGGAGACGAGTAGAGCATTTATGACTGAAACTATTCTACAAGAGCTTGAAACAATGTTATTATCTGTTGAAAACTTAAGTGACCAGCGCTATGATAGTGGGAGTAATATGAAGGGTAAAGACAATGGTGTGCAAAGAAGAATGATGGAAATCAATCTTAGGGCCTTTTTTGTTCCTTGCAGTGTGCATTCTCTGGATTTGGTTGTCAATGATGCTGCTAGATGCCGTTTGAAGGCAAGCAATTTTTTTTACTTGGTGCAACATGTTTATGTGTTTTTCTCTGGATCAACAAGCCACTGGGAGATTCTGACTCGCTATGTGAATTCTCTAACTGTGAAACCACTTAGTCAGACAAGATGGGAGAGTTGCATTGATGCTTTGAAGCCTCTTCACTCTGAACTTGGAAACATTTATGATGCCCTAATTGAAATTTCTGATGATATTACCTTTACAGGATCATCTGGCAATACAGCACTTTCAGATGCAGAAGTTCTTGCAAATGGCCTTTCCAAGTTCAAATTTGTGACTTTACTCATTTTGTGGTATAATATCCTTTTCGAGATTAACCTCACTAGTAAGCAGCTTCAGGAAAATAATTTGAACATACATTCAGCTATTCAAAAACTGCAACAAACTAAAAATATTCTGGAGGAATTCAGAAGTGACGAAGGGTTCGAAAGAACACTGGTAGATTCTCTCAAGATTGCTGAAGAAATAGACTTTCCGACAGGATTTGAACCACAGCCAGTTCACATTTGGCAAAAGAAACAGCAGTTTTCGTATGAAGGATGAGACACATCCATTCAGAACCCAAAACAAAGGTTCAAAGTGAATTTCTACTTCACAGTCCTTGATACTGCTATTCACTCAGTTGACAAAAGATTTCAACAGATGCAGCAGCTAGAGATAGTATTTGGCTTTCTATATGATATCCACAGCTTGCAAAAGAAAATAGCAAAACAGATAAGAGAACTTTGTATAAAACGAGTCAGCACTGACTCATGAAAATTCAGAAGACATTGATGCTACAGATTTGTGTAGTGAGCTTCAGGCTTTTTCAAGATGACTTAAGAAACATTCCATTCCTGAAGAAGTGCTGAAGTTTCTTTGTGAAAATAAACTCATGGACAGTTTTCCAAACATTTTTATAGCTCTACACGTTCTTTTAATTTTGCCAGTTTCCGTAGCTAGTGGGGAATGTAGCTTCTCAAAGTTAAAATTGATAAAAACATATCTGTCTTCAACAATGGTGCAAAACAGACTTCTTGGACTTGCACAATAGAGCAAGAAATAGCTAGAAAACTGGATCTAAAAGAACTAGTGACTGAATTTTCAAAACTTAAAGCAAGAAAAGTCATGTTTTAAGAGCACAATGTATTTTTTATTCTGAGTGTTTTGTAAATACAGGTTAAAGTTCATTGAAGAGTTTTCTTATTTCTTTCTATATTGGATGTGGTGGTAATTGCAGTTAAAGCAGGATAGTGTAATGGATGGTTTTGGATTTGTAATAATAAAAATTATAATTAACTTTTTTAATGCATTTTTATTTGAAATCAGACTGAAATATCATCTAGCTGTTATGTACAAATCTATTCTGAAAAATTTGTGTCTTTATTTTATCTGATCTCAGAAACATTGGTTGGACAGATGGATGGATGGACAAACCGAATAGTTAAGCTGCTATTAAAAAAATAAAAAAGCTTAAAAAACATTAAAAGTAATAAAAGAAGGGCAAAATGTTTCTCAGTTTACCAAAAACCTCAACCTAGATCTGCCCTTGGGGATTGGGGGTGGGGGCTCCGATTGCATGATTCGCCTAGGGTGCCAGTTGCTGGTAGCTAGTCTAGGGTCACCCCTGCCCTAACCTTTAGTTACATAGAAAGGAAGTTAAAAGCAATATACATACTTAGAATTTCCTCTGTGTGGGACTACAAACTAAGTGCAAACCTAGTCACTATTAAAGTGTCACTATTAAACTAGTCACCAGAAGCACCTTGATTGCACAGGTCTTCCCAATCGCTTATCTCCTGGTTTCATACCTGACTGGTAAAGCAGCAGGCAGGATAGTCTCTATTAGTGAGATGCTCATTGTCTCAACTTAAAACTTGCAAGGCATCCAGATACCACGATGATGGCCTTTGAATAAATAGTTTTAATAATACAATAATATCAGGAAAAGGGATCAGCACACATGACTATCACTGAAACCTCCTACTGTTACATCTCCAGAGAGCTATATGGAAACCTATGGTTTTGATGTAAAGCTGTCAGTTTTTACAAACCATAATTATGGATCAATCCAGGTCCTAATGAACCAGTGGAAAGATACCCATGAACTTCAGGGATAGACTGGCTCCCATAAACAGTGTTGAAACAACAGTTATGGGGCAAACCATCCCTTCTTTCATATAAAAATATCCTTCTTATAGTTTCCTTCTTCCTGGTATACAGTGCTTTGAAATTGCATGACAATCTGTAACAGTATATTTCTAAATCTATATAATCATTTTTTGTTCATTTCAAAGGAGACCAGATATTTTTGCTGAACAAAGCTGCTGGCTTTCTGTATTGCCTCCAGGAGAGGTTCACAGATATACTTTTTGTTGAAATTCATTAACAATAAAATGAAGACAGGCCATTGTCATATAGCATAGCTCAATTGTTTAAAGTAGCTGTAAGGGTCAGGGGAGACATACAGCAGCAGAAATCATAAATATAGATATCACAGTGATTAAAAAATTGACATGTTGGGTTTACCTGTCAAAGAATAAAGACACTCCCTCCTGACATTAAAAGCCAGAAAAAGGAGGACTCACTAAAGAAGGAATGTAACTCACAGTCAGCTGCTGCTCTACTTCTGAGGAGGGCTGGATGTGTAGCAGAGAACAATGGTCAGGACCACCAGTTCTTATGAAAGGCAGAGATCTGCAGGAGGCCTGGGGCCAGTTCCTCATTCCTGAGGATCTACATCTCTCCATGTTCCCTCCATTGCAGGACCCCAGTAACACAGTCTCCTACCATTGTTGGGACTCCCACCTGTAGCTGATGTGTATCCTACCTGAGGTATGGAAAAATCCCAACTGGGGAATGTCAAAATTTGGTCTCTAAATGGACCATGTAATTTCATCTAGAAAATGTCCTTTTGAATGTTATAATTCTTGACATCTGATTGATGTGCCAAACCGGACAGTCTCTACGCAAAAGAATAAATGGACCAAATCAAGAAATATAACATTCAAAAACCAGTCTGAGAACACTTCAATCTCCCTGGTCACTCTATTACAGACCTCAGTCACAATACTCCAAGAAAAAAAACTTCAAAAACAGAGTCCAATGAGAAACTGCATAATTTGAATTAGTTTGCAAACTGGACACCATTAAATTAGGCTTGAATAAAGACTGGGAGTGGACAGGTCATTACACAAAGTAAAACCTATTTCCCCATGCTAATTTTTTTCCCACTACTGTTACTCACATCTTCTTCTCAACTTTTCACTACAAAAGTTTTTTTTCCTCCTGCGGATAATAGCCCACCTTAACTGATCACTCTCGTTATAGTTAGTATGGCAACACCCATTTTTTCATGTCCTCTGTGTCTGTGTGTGTATATATATCTTCCTACTGTATTTTCCACTGCAAGCAACTGATGAAGTGGGTTTTAGCCCATAAAAGCTTATGCTCAAATAAATTTGTTCCTCTCTCAGGGCATTTTAGAGACTAACATGACTACATTGTATGGGTAGGTCTCTATGTGGCCCCAACCCAGTGTATGCATCAGGATTCCTGTGATTTTATTTTCTCTTCTAACTGGAACACTTGAGTTAAATATAAGGTGCCAAGTAACACTGATTGGTAAACAGTGAGTATTCTCATCTGAAATCTACAGGCATTACTGCTTATATATGGACAGTATTGCACAGTTAAGTGCCACCACATAGCCTCAAGCCTGCCACTTCAAGGCAGTGCTGCTATGTAATACACTGCTTAACAGAGAAAGAGTGTTTAAAAAAATTCCTGTGGGGGTAGTCAAAGGTGTCCAACAACAGAATGCAGGGCACTTTGTCTCAGCTTTGATTGACAGGGCAATGTAACAATACATTAGAAAAGCCAAAAGCAATGAAAACAAAGATGCCTCACTGAGAACTGTATATGACAGAAACGTGCTTGCTTTCAAAAAGAAACCAAAGAGTGCTCAATTACAGCTAGACTTTTTTTTATATTGGGGTCAAACTGATAGTGGCATCTTTTCTGAGACAGACAGGACAAGATCTGATTCCTCAAGTACGTGTTATGAAACATTAATTATACTTGTGCATGTATATTTCTTGAGAAACTGAAAATTACATGTGAACCTGGGATTTTTGTCTCTAAGGGGGCTGGACTGCATTAAGTGTTAAGATGAATCTCTTCATTTCAAGTGGGTAATGAAAAAGGGTCATACATTATCTCAGGGCTGGGAGCATTAAGTTTCCATCCCATAAATAGAGAGATGTCTGACTCCCAGCATGGGGTGGGCAAGGAGAAACTGTCTATTGATATAATTAAAATGCACACTATAAAAACAAAACGGGGAGGAGAAGGGGAGGCGGAAATGACTATGCAAAATTGATTAGGTAATTTGGTAACCCGCTTATTGGTTTATCTGGAGTGAGAGATCAGCCATCATTACCCCCTGTGGTGGTAGTGGAAATGAGCACAGAAAGAATAAACAGAAAAAGTCACACTCTCTCAAGCTTCTTGATGTTATGAGAACTTGAAAGAATAGATGCTAGATTTCATTAAGTCTGTCTTTAGCTCTCACTGGCAGTGTACGTTTCCTGCTAGTATTTATGAAACTACCAGTGAGATTTGCATGCATATAGTTTCTGTATATTGTTTCCTCTATAGTTTATATTTGGATCTGAAAGTGATGAGGTTTGTTGTCACCCTTAGTTTCTATGGGAGTAAATTCCACAATCTTCAGCCTGCCATGCAATTCTACACTTATATGTAATAGAAAAAGTCCCAGAACACATATGCCGAGACGGCCAATTTTATATGAGCCTGAAAATGTTGCATATACAGTACCTACGTTTCAGTTAAGCACTAGGTAAGCTGAGTTACTGAATTGTCCTGTGCTTAACCTGATTTAATCCATTTTGAAGATTCAGCTATTGCTGGTTCACACTACTTCTAACAAATCTTTCAGTGTCATTGCTTCAATCTTTGCTAAAATTGTCTCATTTACAGTCTATGCATTTCTTAGTTAACCTAAGTCCCATTGCCTTGCTGAATTAGGACCAGACTTTTGAATATTCACATCTTTTCCAGGCAACATTTACAATCTTTGTAGTCTCAGAAATGTCAGAAGACTCAAGTTATGTTTTATTACACAGGACAAGTGTGACAAAAAGAGTGGAGAGTTAAACTGGAGAGCATATAATCTTAGAGAATGCCTACAGTAAATGCTTTGTCAGTTTCCTAACATTCTCATCAACTTTCCAGTGTAGCTGATCCTTCAGGATTTCTAACCTCAGTATCAAAGTCTGTCGTGTTTGAACTTGGCAAATGTGTTATAGTGAAAAAATACATTAAAAATATCTAAGTATCACTATTTGCTGAAAAGTGGCTCTAAAAATAGGCATGTGGGATTTCATGTTATCATTTCTCAGTGAATCCCAGATCACGTCAGCTTTGTTTACAAAAGAGTGGAAAACGTTATTTCTCACTGCTATTTCTTCAAAATCAATCTGGGGTTTCATCTGATCTGATGCTTGTGCATTATCAAGAGTAATAAGGATTTTGCAACTGTAACTCAATTAATAATTCTGTTGATATGTGAGGCTGCTTCTATAACTGGAGTAAAGAGTATTAAAATAGTATATGTCAGTCAAGCAAACAATAGCATGGGCTGAACAGTATTAACTGAACGCAAAATTTAGTGAATTTTGGTTCTGAGAAGCATTTGTGAATCAGTTTTATTTGCAAATCTATTTGCTATTCAAAAATATTAGGGGTGAAATACTGTCTCCACTTGAAGAAAATGGACAAGCTTCTCTTGACTTCAGTGGGGGCAGGATTTCATCCTATATGCAGGTTACAAGTGAACAAGTTGTACAGTAGAGATTGTTTGTGAAGTACCAGCTGAGAAATACCACCACAGCAGTTTTACAATGAGCCCAGCTTCTAGACCTGAAACTAATAGCAAACATTAAGGGTTTAGGAACCAAGAGGATATAAACACTGGCCTCCTCTTTAGCACTGGAGGTTAAAATCACCCTCCAAGGACTTACAAATGAATAATGATTTTACATCAAAGAACCTCAGATGTTCAGAGTGGGAGAATTTAAAGCCAGAAGAGACCACTGTGATCATCTAATGTGACCCACCCCCCTCACCCGGACCCCGCTACATAACGCAGCCCACAGAACTTCCCTGAATTAATTTTTATTTCACCTAGAGCATATTATTTACAAAAAACATCCTCTCTTGATTTAAACATTTCCACTTATGAAAAATCCACAACTCTTGGGTAGTAGTTCTAATGGTTGATTACCCTCACGGTTAAAAATTTGCACCTCAACAGAGCACAGTCAGTGAGTTATACACAGGCGTCCAGACATTCTGCATGAACATGGACTTGCTGTGGTACAGCACCAATGCAAATCTCTAGGTGATGCAGTTTAGGTCAGGGATTTTAGCCCCTTAACTCTATTGGTGACTGTGGGCATTATTTGGTCAGCAGACTCCATCTACTTTCTCTTCCTCTGTAGAGGCTAAAAATCTCCTTCATTGCCCAATTTAGGTCTTACATGTCAGAGCTTATTCTCTCTCCCCTACATGATCCCTAACTGATCCTTCAGACACACAGCCTGCTTCTTTCGCACTCTTAAAATCTATGTCACTTCCCCTTCCATGGAGGAAATTGTGTTTCTACAGTTAAGCAATATCATTCAAACAGGTGCTCGCTTACCATTGTCACTGTTTCAAATCACTCATGACAAAACACATTCCTCCTTCCCCCCTTTACCCTCCAAACCCCATCCTTCTCCAGAATCCCTTCTGTAAAGAAAACCTGAAGTTACTACACACAGCAAGGTAGCAAATTTCATATAGTTAAGAACAAACAAAGATAATACATTATTTATCACATTTTAAATTCCACCCTTTATATTGTCTGTGGAAAAAAATAAAAGAGAATTATTATTCTTTAAATTCAATTCACCTGTGTGACTGAGTGCACCCCTGTATTCACACCCTACAAACCATTGTAATAATCTTTGTACAAAATATGCCTTGTGAGGTATCATTTGAAAATGAGTAACTTGCTGATCAGTAGTATCATGGGAAAATGTTATAAGTGAAGCTATGAATTTGCCCTGAATGGTGTTGGTGACACATGTTCAAACCCACGTAGCCCTGATTAGGCAGGACTGGGCAAGCAGCTCCTAAACAAAAGTTCTAAGCAATGGTAGGAGTGAAAACAGAACAATATAGACAGTGGATTTCAAGAAGGCTCACTTTAGCAAATTCAGGGAGTTGGTAGATAATATCCCCTGGGAAGCAAGTCTAAGGGGAAAAACAGTTCAAGAGAGTTGGCAGTTTTTCAAAGACACATTATTAAGGGCAGAAGAGCAAACTATCTCAATGTGTAGGAAAGATCGGAAGAATGGCAAGAGACCACCCTGGCTTGACCAGGAGATCTTCAATGATCTGAAACTCACAAAGGAGTTCTACAAAGAGTGGAAACTAGGTCTGTAATGGGGTGGCTGCCCCATTCCTGCAGAACGAGGGTAAAAGCAGCCCTGGAAAGGCCTGCAGTTGTGAAAGGCTGGGCTGATTGGGGAAGCAGCCACAGCTGTGGCCAGCTCAATCAGGGCCCAGCTGGCCCTTATAAGAGGGCTGGGGGCCAGGAGCTGAGAAAGAGACTCTCTCTAGCTCTTGAGAGAGAAGGACTTGGCTGCCTGGATGCTGAGAAGGGTACCTGAGGTGGAGCAGTGCTGGGGAAGGGCAGAGGGAGCTCCAGCCTAGTAAAACCCCAGGCTGCAGGCTTTGCTAGAAGGCCAAAAAGGGTACTGGGGCTGCTGAGGGGCAGCCCAGAGATAGGCAAAGGCAGCAGGTCCAAACCCCCTTGCTGATGATGAAAAGTTTACAGACTGCAGTGTGCCCCAGTGAGCGGGAGCTAGATGATGACTGGCAGTAGCCATTGTGGCAAGATAGGGATAGAGAGTGGGGGTTTCCCTGGGAAGGGAGACCCAGAGAGTGGGGCACTGCCAAGGGGCAACACCTCAAGATAAAGGGGCACTGGGGTCCAGCAGGGACACAGCGGACAATGACAGATGAGACTCCAGCCTACAGAGGGCGCTCTGGGCTGGAAGAGTTAATTCCCAGGATGACCAGCAGGAGGCACTGCGCCCTGCTACAAAGTCAAATTACAAAGGATGAATATAAACAAATAACACAAGTACATAGGGATAAAATTAGAAAGGCCAGGGCACAAAATGAGATTAAATTAGCTAAAGACATAAAGGGTAGCAAGAAAACATTCTACAAATACATTAGAAGCAAGAGGAAGACCAAGGACAGAGTAGGCCGATTAGTCAATAAGTGGGAGACACAATAAAAGAAAACGTGGAAATGGCAGAAATGCTAAATGACTTTTTGTTTCAGTTTTCACAAAAAAGGTAAGTGCAATTCGAAATCTAACATAGTGAATGCCAGTGAAAATGAGGAAGGCTCAGAGGCTAAAACAAGAAACAAGTTAAAAATTACCTAGACAACTTAGATGTCTTCAAGTCACCAGTACCTGAAATACATCCTAGAATACTCAAGGAGCTGACTGAGGAGATATCTGAGCCATTAGTGAGTATCTTCGAAAAGTCATGGAAGATGGGAGAGATTCCAGAGGCCTGAAAAAGGGCAAATATTGTGCAAATCTATAAAAAGGAAAATAAGGACAACCTGGGGAATTACAGACCAGTCATCTTAACTTCTGTACAGGGAAAGATAATGGAGCAAATAATTAAGCAATCAATTTGCAAACACCTGGAAGATGATAAGATAAGTGACAATCAGCATGGATTTGCCAAGAAATCATGTCAAACCAACTTATAGCTTTCTTCGACAGGTTAACAAGCCTTGTGACGGGGTGGGGGGTAAATGTGGTATATCTTAAATTTTGTAAGGCTTTTGATACTGTCTTGCATGACTATCTCATAAACCAACTAGGGAAATACAACCTTGATGGAGCTATTATAAGGTGGGTGCATAACTGGTTGAAAAACCATTTCGAGAGAGTAGTTATCAGTGGTTCACAGTCAAGCTGGAAGGGCATAATGAGTGGGGTCCTGCAGGGACCAGTTTTGGGTCTGGTTCTGGTCAATATCTTCATCAATGATTTAGATAATAGCAAAGAGAGTACAATTATAACATTTGCAGACAATACCACGCTGGGAGGGGTTGCAAGTGCTTTGGTGGATTACAATTCAGAATGATCTGGAGAAACGGTCTGAAGTAAATAGGATGAAATTCAATCAAGACAAATGCAAAGTAACCTACTTAGGAAGGAAAAATCAGTTGCACACATATAAAATGGGAAATGGCATCCTAGGAAGGAGTACTGTGGAAAGGGATCCAGGGGTCATAGTGAATCACAAGCTAAATAGGAGTGAACAATGTAACACTGCTGCAAAAAAAAGCATGTATTCACAGGAGTGTTGTAAGCAAGACACAAGTAGTAATTCTTCCACTCTACTCTGCACTGATTAGGTCTCAACTGGAGTATTGTGCCACATTTCAGGAAGGATGTGGATAAACTGGAGAGAGTCCAGAGAGACAAAAATGATTAAACGTCGAGAAAACATGACCTATGAGGAAGATTGGAGAAGAAAAGACTGATGGGGGACATAACAGTTATCAAGTACATAAAAGGTTGTTACAAGGAGAAGGGACAAAAATTGTTCTCCTTAACCTCTGCGGATAGGGCAAGAAGCAATGGGCTTAAGTTGCAGCAAGGGCAGTTTAAGTTGGCCATTAGGAAATACTTCCTAACTGTCAAGGTGGTTAAGCACTGGAATAAATTGCCTTGGAAGGTTATGGAAGCTCCATCATTGGAGATTTTTAAAATCAGGTTAGACAAACACTTGTCAGGGATGGTGCAGATAATACTTGCTCCTGTCATGAATGTAGGGGACTGGACTCGATGACCTCTTGAGGTCCGTTCCATTCCTACGATTCTATGTTGATCTTCTTAAAGGGGCAGTGGACCTCATATCTGGATTGCCCAGGAAAGGGCTCGACAGTGCAGAGTACCTGGTTTTTTTTCAGGGGGTGAGGAGGAGAAATCCAGGAATGGCAGTGTATTGGAATTACTCTCTAAGTAGGAACCAAGGCTGCTGGAAGCCAGAGCATGTCTGGAGTTTGCTGACAGGCTGCTGGGGTCAGAGCTGCGTGACCAGCATTGTGGTTATACACAGACACTCAGACAATCTATTTCTAATTACATTTGATTGTCAGAGTTTATAGAAAACTATTACACAGATCAATTATAATTACTATTTATAAAGTAAATTAACACTATTTGATAACATGCAAAAAGCCAATAAATAATGAATAATCACTTTACCCAATCTGGCTTAATAATATTTATTTCACTGCAATATTAAATACCACATCCTGTTGGAAGTTATAATTCCCAATGGCAAGTTAAATCAATACACAGAATCTCTAAATCTTCAGCCTACAGAAATATTAGAACCATCTTAAATTTAATAGCAGTACTAATTGATGGCTAGATTGTGGATTTGCCACAAGCCCTGGGTAAGGAGCAGTACAAAGTTGTGCTTCTCAAGAACAAACTGTTGACAAAGAGTCATAGCTACTCAGTTCCTTGCTTCCTCTGGGACCCAGGAAGAAAATAATTCACCCTTGCATATTATCTGGTGCAGATTACTTTCTCCTACATACCTTCCAGAGCAGATGAGGTTAGGTCCAATAACCATTGCCTATTTACTGCCTATTTTCAGTCTCGTGCTATACCATTCTCTTACGGTGAAAAATTAGGGATGAGTTCATGTATAAACACTGCAGACTCCAAAGACACAAACTGTAAACATTCTTTCAACTGGACAAGAAAACATGTCTACTTTACATGAAAATCAATTGCTGTTAAATCTGTTAGCTCTAGCTAATTTAGACTGACGCTATTTCTGCAACTTGCATTCAGTTGTGCTGAAGCAATAGTACAATAGAATCATGATGGATTCAGCACTGAAACACAGCAGTTCGGGCTGGACAGCAAGCATAACCAAGGGAGCATGAGCTGAGAGTTTACACAGACTAGGTTAATCATGTTTCTGGTAAACCTATTGGCAGATCATCTTTCCTTTTATGGCTGGAAAGGTTAGAAATCACACTCGGGCAAGGAAACATTTTGAAAGTTGCACACAAGTTTAATTGACCTAATTAAACTCTGTATTCTGACTATGGTATTCTATGGAATTCAACCACCACAGATTTGGGGATCCAATCTAGCAGAAAACAAGTCTGCTCCAGGCTGAAGGAAAATTCCACCAGCCTAGGAACATCATAGGATGGCATAGGCAGCTTCACACTTGTCACAGGCCCCTGTGTAATGAATGGGGCTGCAGATAAGGAGGCATCTCCCCAGCCCTCAGGGACACTGGGTTGCAGAGCAGCCCATTGACAGCTGTGGGAAGGCTGCCATAAATTGGACCAGCTCCCGAGGCACAAAAGTAGTTTATAGCCCAGTTATGCCACCATCCCACAGTGCTGTTCTTTTGGTTCTGTGCTTCAGTATAGTATACAATATACAGTAACTCCTCACTCAAAGTCGTCCCAGTTAACATTGTTTCGTTGTTACATTGCTGATCAATTAGGGAACATACTCATTTAAAGTTGTGCAATGCTCCCTTCTAAAGTCGTTTAGCAGCCACCTGCTTTGTCCACTGCTTGCAGGAAGAGCAGCCTGTTGAAGGTAGCTGGTGGGGGCTTGGAACCAGGGTGGACCGGCAGCCCCCCCATCAGCTCCCCGCTCCCCTAAGTTCCCTGTGCTGCAGCCGCCCAGCAGGCTATCAACTGCCGGGCAGTTCAGCTGTCCTTACCCTCACTGCCATGTGCTGCTCCTGCCCTCTGCCTGGGAGCTGCTCCCAGAGACTCCTGCTTGCTGTGCAGGGGGGGGAGGAAGGGGCAGGCTAATGTCAGGGCATCCCCCTTCCCCTGGTCCTGCACCCCACTTACCCCTTCTCCATATAGAGCAGGGAGCGGACACTGATGGAGAGAGAGACAGAGAGCCTGGGGCAGCAGCTGCTGTCTCAACTTCCTGATCCACTTAAAAAGACAATGCACTTAAGAATGGGTCAGCTTATTTAAAGGGGTAGTGTGCATCTCTCTTTCTCACACACACACACGGTGTGTGTCTGTCTGCTATGCTGTCTCCCCTTCCTCCTGTTCGTGATGCCTTGATGAGAAGCTACATTAACAACGTGTTAACCCTTGAGGGCTCAGCCGAGTGCTAGTTCATCATTTAGCAGCAAGGCATTCCCTGGGAAATATCCCTCCCTCTTCCACCCTCTAACTTCACCACCTCAACCAAGCTTCACGATCATCACTGCTGTGAACAATATTAAATTGTTTGTTTAAAACATACACTGTATGTATATCTATATAATATATATATATATTTTGGCTGGTGAAAAAAATTCCCTGGAACCTAAACCCCCCATTCGTATGGGGAAATTGGATTTGCTTAACATCATTTCACTTAAAGTAGCATTTTTCAGGAACATAACTACAACATTAAGCGAGGAATTACTGTACCCCAGTGTTTTCACCTTCAGATCCCTTCTAAGACCCAACGTGGAAAAGCTTTTAATTGTGAGACTTACTTACTTGGTTAAAATGATGAAGTTTGTCAATTAAATGACTGATGAGAGGGTCTAATCCTTTGACTTTCAATTCTGGGTTATTAATTTGTGCCTTCAGTCCATTGGAAACAACTCTGCTGGTGTAACTAAAAAAAGGGAACAAAAGATCAACCAGGGAGAAAATATTTACACTGAAAGTGAGAGGGTAACATTTTACAGGCTATTTTCATTAGAATAATACCCAAGTTTTCCTCAACGTGTCAGGGTCAATAAACATATTACAAAGCAAACTTGTTTGTAAATAGTGTAATTAGTGCAAACAATTATTTCATCACCCCAAATCCGAATAAAATAACATGATTTCTTGCAGTATTATCAACTCCAACCATTCCAATATCACAAGTCAGTACCCAAAAAAATCATGAGAGATTTAAAAAAACTCAACGTTTCAGGTTTCTTATTTGTATTTTGGTGTTTGAACCTTTCAGGTTTATGTTTCAAGCTTTTCTGCGCAACTCTAAGGGCTGGAAACTTGCTTGAAAAATCAAATTTGAGATTCTCAAATAATCACTGGAATCCAGGGGCTTTAAGGAAGACAACAAATATCGCGAGACTTGCAGTAAAATCGCAAGAGTTGGCAATGCTGTACAATTTCTCAATCAGCAGGGGAAATGTTCCACTCAGTGAAATGAGGCTTTTCAGGAGAGGTCAGCAATTGAGAAGATGAGATTGCCTGCTGGGCTTCAGCCTTAGATGTATTGTAAGAACTCCTTCAAGCGGCACAATCTGATACATCAGCAGTCTTCAACTCAGTCATGCATTATCTTTATCATTATGACTTTGTTAGGAGCAGTTCAGATATATACATACGTAGAGCCCGCCTCTAGGCAATCTCACCTTAGACCTTTGGATCTGAAAAACATCAGCTGTTCTCACACAGTAAATGCCTGCCTCTATCAGCATCCTCATCCTATCACCATGGACAAAGTTATAGACACACACCAAATGATCATTCAGTCATTGCTGTAGTTCTGTTTCAGCCCCAAGATATTGTTCTTTCTACTTGTTTTTGCATCCTTAAATACAAGGAACAAATTGGGTCCCCATTTTTCTGGGGATCCTATGCAAACTACTTTGATTTCCCTGCACGTCCTCTGCAGCAAAACTGGACAAGGAGGTATTCATGGCCCAGGTAGGCAGTGGGACTGATGGGGAAGGTCACTCAACAACTGGCTTCTCCTATGCACCCATATCTGCTTGGGAACCAAATGTATGCCTTTGTAAACTCTAGCAGAAGGAGGTTGCATTCTTCTGGATTGGAACTCAAAGAGAAAGGCCCTTTACAATTTTCTCCTTAGCCACAGCTACATTCTCTACATGATAACTCAGATTTTCTTTCAGTCTGTTAGCAATCTTCCCATGATAGCTTTTTAAGACTGGAAAACTAAGGATGGGGCTTTCACAAGGAGCTAAGAGAATTAGGTGTTCAACTTGTATTGGCTTTCAATTAGAGTCAAGCACCTAATACCTTTTGAAAATGCCAGCATAAATTCTCTCTTCTCTCAGTGACAAACAGAATTGCAAATTATAATTGGACCTTTACTAGGATGTTTGTCCTATCTTAGTTAAAACCAAACAAGTGAATAAAGTTAGACTTCAAGCAAACCTGACAATAAAAACATTACATACTGCTGTTTAACATTTCAGTTCAAGGGTATGCTTGAAATTCTGGTGAAGAATAGAAGAGGTGGCATGGTCAGTTTTTAAGGAAAATTATCAATGACTTTAATCTTGCAGAGAAAGGAAAGATGATAAGAATCAAAGTGCAAAATAATGGATTTAAAAAAAACCAAAAACATTCATTGTGTTAAAATACACAACCAACAGCAGCCTGTCTCCTTGTATTAGATGCAGAGAATGCATTTGATGCAACTCTTTGGGATCATCCTGTTGCAGTACAGGAGGAATTCAGTTATGGACATCAATTTATAGCCTCCATCAAACTGTTCTACAATTCTCCATGTGCATTCCTTTGGCTGAACATCTTCCCATCACAAACAGCAGCACAAGGCAAGAGAATGCTTTGCTACCTATTCTTATTGCTCTATGCTTTTTATCACTTGCTACAGCTATCAGAGTTTCTCCAGATACTCAGGGCATCACAATGATAAAGAAGGTAAAAAAGCTTTTTTTCCACCTATAAATGATATTGCTTTACTCTGCAAATCACAAGCCTCCATTCAATGCTTTTCAGCAGCATTAAAGGCATATCGCATTATATAGATTTTGTGTAATTATGATCCAACCAGAAGCAATGCCTTTAGCTATCCCATCCAGTGAGCCATATTCATTTTCCATGCCAATGATCCCCTGATGGATTCCAATGCCTGGAGGTACAAATCTCACCCAACGTTATTATATTGCTTGTTGCTACATGAGTACCCTCTTTTACTTAATTTAGATAAAGAAAAATGGCATAACCCTCATTATCTCTATTTGGTTGAGTCCAAAGTCCATTCAGATCAGTGGGGCTATTTGTGTGCTTAAATATAAGAATGTATGTAAGTGTTTGTAGGATTGAGCACCTAGATGCCACGACAATGTTCAAATCCATCTGCTGCTGAAGTCATTGTTAGTGTTTGATATTTAGACATCATAGAACCACAGAAGTGGAAGGGACCACGAGAGTTCATCTAGTCCAGCCACCTGAGCTCAAGGCAGGACTATGTATTATCTAGACCATCCCTGACAGGTCTTTGTCCAACCTGCTCTTAAAAATCCCCAATGATGGAGATTCCACAACCTCCCTCTGCAATTTATTCCAGTGCTTAACCACCCTGATCATTAGGAAGCTTTTCCTGATGTCCAACCTAAACTGCCCTTGCTGCATTTTAAGCCCATTGCCTCTTCTCCCATCCTCAAAGGTTAATGGGAACAATTCTTCTCCCTCCTTCTTGTAACAACCTTTTATATACTTGATAACTGTTATCATAACCCCCTTCCGTCTTATCTTCTCCAGATGAAACAAACCCAGTTTTTTCAATATTCCCTCATAGATCATGTTTTCTAGACCTTTAATCATATTTGTTGCTAATTCTCTGGACTTTCTCCACATCTTTCCTGAAATGTGGCACCCAGAACTGGACACAATACTCCAGTTGAGACCTAATCAGTGCAGAATAGAGTGGAATAATTACTTCTTGTGTCTTGCTTACAATACTCCTGCCAATAAATCCCAGAATGATGTTTGCTTTTTTCTGCAACAGCATTGTACTGCTGACTCATATTTACCTTGTGATCCACTCTGATGACCCCCAGATCCCTTTCCACAGGACTCGTTCCTAGGCAGTCAGTTCACATTTTGTCATTTCCCATCATTTAATCTTGGAATCAGGGAAAGCATACATCAAATTTGGTGGCTCTATCTTCTAGAGCTATTTATATTCATATTCAATCTGTTACACCTATAGCCAACTGCTCTCTGAAGAGGGGGTAGGACCCACAGGACCTCAAGGGTCTGCTTACTCATGCTTGATACATGAATGGCTGTAGGGGCCATACAAATAGCATGACTGATATGCCTGTGCAGCCAACTGCTGCCCCCAGAAGTGGCTGGGACTACCCAGACATATGAACTGTGACAGGAGCTGATGTTAAGTGCAGCCAGAGGAAGCCATTTGCAGAGCACAACAACTATTGGTCCTAGAAAACCCAAGAACTTTAGTCCATCTTCTTGTGTGTCACTTACTGGCACCCTATCCATTAACTATTTACATATAGAACACTTCTCTAACAAACTGAGTCCAGAAAGAAAAGGTGGGTGAGGTAATATCTTTTATTGGGCCAACTTCTGCCAGTGAGAGAGACAAGTTTTCAAGCTTACACGCAGCTGACCTGAGATGTGAATTCTTGTCTCTCACTCACAGAAATTGGTCCAGTAAAAGTTATTATTTCACCCACCTTCTCTCTCTAATATCCTGGGACTGATATGACTACAACAACACTGAGTCCACAGAAATTCAGTCCAGAGAGAATGGACTCAGTTCAGTCCACTGGCTGTAGGAGTGGGTTCCAGCAATAAGAGAAGATATGGCCCCCTTGGTTGCTCTTGAGGGGAAGGAGAATGGGGATTATTGAAAACCATGTTAACATGATAAACTCTCACTTAAACTTATAAGGGGTTTCCTGGACCTACTTGCAGGTGAAGAGGCTAAGTAGGGATGCTTGTGATCAGAGTCAGAGTGCAGAGCACCAGCCTAAAGTACTGCGGGTTGAATTGTGCCTCTGTTTTAAGGAGCAACTTGCTGTCTCTCTCTTGGATCTTGTGCACTATTGTTCTCAATTCTAAGACACAGTGTTATGTTACAACCTTCCAGCAAGAGTATTGTGTATTTTTATTTAACTTCTCTGTGTATGTTGTCAAACATAACAGAGAGAAGGCACGCTAACAACTCAAAGTGAGTCACAGAGCCACTGAGGAGGGAGGACTACGTGCAGGCTGCCACAACTGGAGATAACTTGTTCCAGGAGGCAGCTATACATCCATCTTACTTGAAATCCTACCCTGTAAGCACAGAATTAATCTGCTGCCTCTGTATCAGGTCTGATATACACCTCTACCCCGATATAACACGGTCCTCGGGAAACAAAAAATCTCACCGCATTATAGGTGAGACCACGTTATATGGCACTTGCTTTGGCCCTCCTTGTTCCTTGCTCCCTGACCTCGCCCTCCAAGGACCCCCATCCTTAATCACCCCCAGGACCCCATCCCCTACTCAACCTCCCTGCTTCCTATTCCCTGACTGCTCCGACCCCTATCCATACCCTGACAGGCACTCACCAGCAGCGGCAGGAAGTGGAGAAGCCCGGCCCCAGCCCCAGCCCCAGCCCCCTCCACTCCGCCACCTCCCAGCCACGGTGCTCTGCTTCCCGCTGTCGGTGAGTGCAGGGAGGTTGGGGAAAGGATGTCCCCCTGCACTCAACCATGGCAGGAAGCGGAGTGACGCGGCCCCAGCCTGCTCCACTTTCCTTGCCCCGGCCCCAGCCATGTTGCTGGAGGGGGCTGAGGAAAGTTCCTGCACTCACTGTGGCGGGAAGTGGAGTGCTGCAGCTGGGAGCTGGCAAAGTGGAGCTGGCTGGGGCTGGGCTGCTCTCCTTCTCGCCGCTGGTGAGTGCAGGGAGGTTGGGGAAAGGACGTCCCCTGCACTCACTTGCAGCGGGAAGCAGAGCGTCGTGGCTGGGAGGTGGCAGAGTGGAGCGGGCTGGGGCCAGACTGCTCCGCTTCCGCTGCTGCTGGTGAGGGCAGGGAAATCCTTTCCCCCAAGCACCCTCCCCCGAGTGACACGGCTGGGGCAAGAGAAGCAGAATGGGCTTCTCCCAGCCCCTTGCTAATCCCCAGGGCCACTCTGGGACTGCGGGGTCCCCCAAAGTGCCCTCCCACAGATCCTGCCCCCAGGATCTGGGGGCAGGAGCCCCTGACCGCCCCGAGACCCTCAGCCCCTTATCAAACCCCTCAGCCCCAGCCTGGCCCGACACCCTTAACACACTGCTCAGAGCAACGTGTCAGAGCTTTACCGTGTTGTATGCGAACCCAAGTTCTATCGGGTTGCATTATGTTGAGGTAGAGGGGTACTTTGGAATAAACAATACATTTCCTGAAAGGTAATTTGATTTGTTTACTTCTTTGCACTATGTAACACATTTTTTGTGTGCTGACAACAGATCCTGAATTACTGAGAATATACATTAAGAATAGTCAGAAATTGGCCGGCTTTATCTAATAATCTGTAATTTAACTGAAAAATAGTAGTACAGAATTGTTAATGCCAGTGATTCATAGATTCCAAGGCCAGAAGGGAAACTAGTGTGATTATCTAGTCTGACCTCCTGTGTAACACAGGCCAAAGAACTTACCCAAAAATAATTCCTAGAGCACAGCATTTAGAAAAACATCCAATCTTGATTTAAAAATTGTCAGTTGTGGAGAATCCACCATGTCTTTTGGTAAATTGTTCCAACAGTTAATTACTCTCATTATTAAAAAGTTACACCCTATTTCCTGCAGTACTTTATTCATACTAGACCCTGAAATGTCTGTATCAACAACCTACAGGTTAAAAAGACCAGGAGATGTGTATAAAAACATCATCTATATGCAGCAATTCTGAACTAACCATTCTCTTAGCATGCAATGAATAGCAAATACAGGAAGAATTACTAATCGATTTCAAAACTGTGGGTTTGATAGTAACATTATTCTACTGATCTACTGGGAAAAGCTAAAAATGTTATTAAAAAAAATCTTAACAGCTTTCCAGAAGTATAGTTTAGATGATTTTTAGCTCACACAATTATCCTAAGCTTGAAACGGTCAGAAGCAAACTGTTGCCTAGACACCGGCAAGGATAATATTTTGAATATAAACATACATTTCTTCCCTTATTTTTTAAAAAATATTTTGGCTTTAGAAGTTCTTTTTAAAGTTAGAACTCAAAAGTAATTTTGAAACACACTATTATTTTTCATTTGTAATCTGAAAGGGGACAAAATATAAGATGCTCCCAAACAACTGAAGAAAAACGGAGATGAAAGATGCTGCCTATGCAATGTCCAAAACTAACCCAGTGTTTCCACTGGCTCTTTGGATAGCTAAAGGTTTCAGAGAACAAACAGTAAAACTAAAAGATTCCAGTAGACAGCTGCAGAAGCTGCATTAGATACAATAGTAATGATATTTAGCCACATGAGATTGGGAAATGGGGGTGGCATTATCACACCATTCCCTTCCCTGTTCCCTACAGGAGACAGTACTAGTTTGGTTACAAGCATCTGATCAAAGCTCTTATAGGCAGCAGTTCCATGTATTATTGATCATGTCCAGCTGGGAGACCATTTCCATTGCTCCATTTCCCTCAGGATGTTATTACTCTGAGCAGGGCCACTATATGCCATTAAGCACCCCAGTGCTCTGATCTGTGGTGGCTAATGATCTATGCTCTTCCGAGGATCAAAAAGAAACTCTGAACTCAGATGACCAGCCTGAATGAACTCAGTCTGAATAAGGAAGTCAGCTTTCACATATACTTTAAGTGGGGATTAGAGAGCAACATGGAAACCCCACCAAAATTCATATGCAGTCTCGTACGCTGAATTTCTCAATTTCTTTGTAAAATAATATACGTCTACCTCGATATAACGTGATCCATATAAAGCAAATTCAGATATAACGTGGTAAAGCTCCAGGGGGCAGGGCTGCATGCTCCGGTGGGTGGATCAAAGCAAGTTCGATATAACGCGGTTTCACCTATAACACGGTCAGATTTTTTGGCTTCCAAGGACAGCATTATATTGGGGTAGAGGTGTATTAGTGTACTGCAAACTTGATATTATAGCAAGGTCTTTTCAAGGAATACACTGAACTCATCTGGTGTAAATCAGTGTAGTTCTATTGACTTCAGTCCTATTTTACTCTGTCTGAGGATTTGGCTGAATATATCTAAACCTCAGAAATTGATGTAAACTATCTATGTTAGGACTTTCAAAGCTGCTTATAGGATTCAGGGGCCCAATTCTTATTAATTTATAGTGGAAATTGGATGTCTACACTCTTTAAGTCAGTAGCTCTCAACCTTTCCAGACTACTGTATCCCTTTCAGGAGTCTGATTTGTCTTGTGTACGCTCAAGTTTCATCTCATTTAAAAACTACTTACTTACAAAATCAGACATACAAATACAAAAGTGTCACAGCCACACTGTTACTGAAAAATGGCTTACTCTCATTTTTATCACATAATTATATAATAAATCAGTTGGAATATAAATATTGTACTTACATTTCAGTGTATAGTATATAGAGCAATATAAACAAGTCATTGTCTGTATGAAATTTTAGTTTATACTGACTTCGGTAGTGAATTTTTTGTAGCCATTATGAAACTAGACAAATATCTAGATGAGTTGATGTACTCCCCTGGAAGACCTTTACATAACCCCAGAGGTACACATACCCTGGGTTGAGGACCACTGCTTTAGGCCACTTTGAAAATCTAAGCCCTCACTTTCTTCTCAAAAGTAGTTCTGCAGTGGGCATTTAATTTTTCCTTCCTATGTGAAGTACTTTGCACTTGTCTTTATTGATATCTCCAATTTGTCAAGTTGATTGAATTCGAAGCTTGTCTTCCAAAGTTCTTGCAACCTCTCCCAGCCTGGGGTCATCTGCAAATTTATAAGCATACTCTCCACTCCATTATCCAAGTCATTAATGAAAATATTGAACAATACTGGGCCCAGGACGACCCTGTGGGACTGCACTAGATATGCCCCCCACAACCGTGGTTTGATAGCAAACCATTGATAACTACTCTTTGAGTTTGGTCTTTCAACCAATCATGCACCCACCTTATAGCAATTTCATCTTGATCACATTACCCTAGTTTGCTTATGAGAATGTCATGTGGGAGTGTGTCAAAAGCCTTACAAAATATCAAGATACATCACATCTACTGCTTCCCCCTAACCATCCGGCCAGTAACCTTGTCAAAGAAGGCATGTAGGTTGATTTGGCATGATTTGTTCTTGACATATACAAGCTGACTATTCCCTGTAACCTTTTTGATTGTTTAATAATTTGTTCTAGTATCTTTCCCTCTATTGAAGTTAGGATGAGTGGTCTATATTCCCATGGGTCTCTTTGTTCCCCATTTAAAGTTAGGTACTATGTTTGCCATTCTGTAGTCTTCTGGGACTTCACCCATCCTCCAAGAGTTCTCAAAGCTAATAGCAAAATTTTCAAGATTGCTTCAGCCAATTCCTTAAATACCCTAGGATGAATTTCATAAGACTCTGCTGACTTGAATATATACCTAACTTACCTAAATATTGTTCAACCTGATATTTCCTTTGCATTCCTCTCCCACTGTTGTTAATATTGAGTATCTAGTCACCATTAACCTTTCTTAGTGAAGACTGAATCAAACTAGGCATTAAACAGTTCAGCTTCCTTGTTGCCATTAGTTATTGGCTTATCTACTAAGTAGGAGACCTACACTTTCCTTCACCTTTCTCTTGTTCCTAATTTATTTAAGGGATCTCTTCTTCTTGCCTTTTATGTCCCTTGCTAGGAGTAACTCATTTTGTGTGTTAGCCTTTACGATTTTGTTCCTGTATGCTTGTGCTATTCTTTTGTGCTCTTCTTAGCAATTTGTCCATGTCTCCACTTTTTTATAGGATTCCTTTTTGATTTTCACATCCTGATGGAGCCATATTGACCTCTTACTACTTTTTTTCTTTCTTTTGCATCAGAATAGTTTGCAGGTGTGCCTTTAATAGCATATCCTTGAGAAACTGCCAGCTCTCCTGAACTTCTTTTCCCCTTAGATTTTCTTCCCACGTGACCTTACCTAGCCATTGTTGGAGTGTGTAAAAGTCTGTGTTTTTGAAGTCTATTGTCCTGCTGCTGCTGCTCTAACTCCTTCCTTTCCTTAGAACCATGAAATCTATCATTTCATGATCACTTTCACCCCAATTGCCTTCCACCTTCAGATTCATTACCAATTCCTTCCTGATCATAAGGATCAAGTCTAAAATAGTTGGTTATTTCTTCTACTTTCTGGAACAAAATGTTGTCTCCTATACATTCCAAGAATGGTTTGGAAATTTTGTTTTTTACCACATTAGTTTTTCCAGCAGATGTCTGGGTAATTAAAGTTCCTCATTACTATCAGGTCTTGTGTTTTGTATACGTCTGTCATTTGTTCTAGAAATGCCTCGTCCGTCTCCTTTTCCTGATGTCATGGTCTATAATAGACCCTCTCTTACATCACTCCTAACTTTTACCCCTTTTACCTTTTCCCAGAGTCTCTCAACTGGTCTGCCTCCTACCTTGCTATGGCCCTCAGAACACGTGTAAATATTCTTGTGTAATGCACCCCTCTTCCCTTTTTACCCTTTCCTTCTTGAACAAGCTAAGTCCATCTATAACAATATTCCCACTCATGAGACTTATCCCACCAAGTCTCTGTGGTGCAAATTAATTTATAATTTAGCGTATGTACTAATACTTCCTGTTCTTCTTGTTTATTCTCCATACTCCTTCAATTCGAATATAGACAGCTAATATGCTGAGCAAATTCCCTCTCTCATTTTCCTTCCATTGCTCCTATGACTAGCCTAAAATGCAATTACCCTTAACCATTAACCCACACCATTATGTTATGCCCCAAATTTTCCATTTGAACCATCTCTTCTGTGTTTTATCAATGCAAATCTCAGCACATCTGGCCTTATGAACCGTGGGACAGTATAATGAGTGATTTTTCCCTCCAGGCAGATGTCATAAAGTTGGTACATAGTACAATATGCACAAAAGCAAGAAAACTGTATTGCTAAAGAGTGCAGTGAAATAAGCCATCAGCCTTATCAACTTATGTCTTAACAACCCTGAATACTTGCCTTTGAAAAATGGGCATGAATACCAGAAGGAGAGGTGTTTTATACCACCTGGATGGCGATCATGGTATCCTACTGGCTGTTCACCAACCAACATCATGGCGTCACAGTGAAGACCTTCTGCTTAATGTTGTACCAATTTCTAAAACACTAGTTCCTTGGCTACCATCTACTGATCCGCAGGATGACACTACCAGCTGGTGGCCCTCAGTGATCCTTTTGGAATGACAGATTCATGACTGTGACTGACAGAACTGTGCTTCATGCAATAGCAATTCCATCAATACCATTACCCAGTGAAACCTGTTATGTACTTTTTTTGCCCTGTGTTATATTTTTTTATTGGTGCAAAGATCCCTCTCAGTTCTTTATTATCTGGATTACTGAGCCATTGTGCAAGACAACTGAGACGTCTTCAAGAGATGAAAGATTAATCTACTGACACTTAGCAAGCAGCTGTATCACCTTTCATTAAGATGCAATGTTCAAGAAAAGTTTATTAAAAATAATTAATAAAAAACAAGAAATACATCTTGATAAATTTGTTGTCTGAGTTCTGGCAAACAGAGATATAAAATAATGTACCAGTTTGTGTGTATATATATATATATTTAACCAACCTATTCTCTTTTGCCAAACTCTAACACTTCCCATGATACAAATGCTTGCTAAAGTAAATTTTTTTAGAACTTCAGACTATACATTTTATTAGTTGGGCCTGATTCTCCTCTCACTTACATCAGTGTAACTCCACTGACTTAAATTAATATATTCCTGATTTATGCCAGTGTAAAAATGAAAGGACACCAAACCCCACATTTGTAATACGAAACTTGCAATGAAAAGAGTCAAATTCCAATAATTAGCTGGCAAAGTTGTTCTCTAGTGGGACCTTCCTGCAAAGATTCATGGTCTTGGTTTGTGCACATACTGGTACATGGCACTTGGAAGGCTGAAAAGTTCCAGACATTTTTAGAATGTCACAGAAGCCATTGTGTGTGCATGGAAAGGAATAAACCACATTCCACAGCCTCCTTTTGGCTTATGGTACTAAGTGAGCTAGCCTAACTTGCCTCAGTTCTCAAGTTTATGGGTGTGGATCTGTACAAGGCACCTCCACCTTCAAGCCATTTCATTGGCTCTCCGCTGCACTGCAAGCTCAAAAAGCCCTGTTCTTTTTTTCAAGATCCTATATAATGCAGCCCAATTGCATCTCAGAGTAGGGTGCAACCCAGCCCTCTCTGCTGTGGTAATGATGCCAGCCTCATACTCTTTTTATGCCTTCATGTCAGAAAACTCTTCTGCTTTCATACATATCACTTTACTCCTTGCTGTTAGGATGGCCTTCCCTAAACCTTTCCGCAGAGCTGCCACTCTCAGTGTGTTCAAATCTCTTCTTTAAAGCGCATGTTTGCCATCCTACCTAAGAGAATTAATAGGCATGGAAAGGTGTTAACACAGTAAAACTTAATGGTACCTTCAGAATTTGTACTCATCCTACAGAATAAATGTGTGATCTTGCAAAAGTTGCAGTTTCCCCTTTGGGAGACTTGCCTTGTCTGTCCTTGCCTACTTTCCCTTTGGGAGACTTGATCAGGAAAAAGGATAATTACTTGTTAACATATTAAAACTACAACTGCCTTGTCCATGCCAAGATTTTACTATGTATTCACTACTATCTGTCAGCCTAGTAGGGACACACTTGCTGTCTGTTTATGACTTTCATTGGGTCATGTTGAGTCTAGATGGCACTGTTCAGGGCAGGGAATGTATTTTGTCCATTTGTTTGGCAAGGCACCTAGCACGCTGCTGGGTACCTGCAAAATAATGAAATATAAAAGAAAATAATGGTGGGTACTCTACTTAGGTATTTACACATAATTTACACTTTCTCTAGAGGAAAAGGACGATAATATCATCCCTGACACTAGAGCTAGAGGAGTATATGAAGACCAAGCCCTCTGGCCCCAATTCTCTCTTTTATACCTTGTAAAACAGTCATAATTCCACTGAAATCAGTGGAGTTACATTGGGGGTAAAAGCAGGGTGTGTGATAAGACATTCAGACCATTGGGTACCAAAGAAAATCTTAACATGAGCTAAATATTTAACACAACTAGGCACAAACCCTTTAAAATATTCTCTAAGAGCAAATAACTATATATAAAAAAGAGAACTTTGGACAAGTAATAATGAATGCAAATTTAAGTGATATGCCTGAGAGATTGCAGCACAGACAGTCCAATTTGAGCTTCAGTACATAATGCAATGTCTAGGGAACCACATCTAGTAAATGAAAATAAAAGTGAGTGAGGCACATGCGGTTGCCCTACAGATCTCGAGGCAGAAATGACTTGAGGTGGATACTGTCTCTGGCAGAACTGCTATAATAGGCTTTGACTTCCACAAAATAGCCTTACCCAATAATAACAATGGGAAATGCAAGGAGAAATACAGTTTGCTAATGTTCTTCGACAGGACTAAGTTGATGGGGTCAAAAGGAACACAAAACTAAATATCCTTTTTAATTATCTTTATCCACTTCATGTAGAACTCAAGGGACTTTTTACAGTCTAGTTTATAATGGAAGGCCTCCCAAAAATTGGTATAAAGGCAGGTTGGCAGACAGACTTAAGTGGTTTGATGACACTACCTTCTAAAGACATTCTGAATGCACATACCATACAAAGTGCACTTTGAAAACTTTAATGCAATGCAACTCTGCCACTGGCATTTGTATACAACTGATTAAAGCGAACCTGCTATTCTACCATCCGCCAAATCAATTCATTGGTGTTACTAGGAGAATATTGATTTGGGCTATGAAATGCATTTGAAAAATGCTTGAGATGTCCCCTTAATAATGCTTGCCGCCTTCTAGGTATGTGAAAAACTGCTGCCAGGTAGATTGCCAAAGAGAACTGTAGATGTTAACCAAGCAGGTTGTATTGTGTTGAGCGAAGAAATGTATTTTCTTAGAACAACATCAGTTGGGATGCATCTTCCATTTAAAGTTATATGGCCTTTTCAAAGGGACTGAAAATGAGTTCTGATATTTCCATATACACATTTAATGCATCAAAGCCAAAATAATGGGGTCAGGATATGACTGTGATACAAAATGGAAATGTACAAATGATGCACTGACTTGGAGATCTGGCTCAGACATGCTTCCCTTTTAAAAGATTATTGAAAAATAAGCCAGGAAACAGGACAAAACAAACAAACATACACAGCAAACATCTGTCAAGGAAACATTTGCAGCAATGACTAAGGGACAGTTCAAAACAGAAAAGGAATACCTTTTTCCTCAAAGACCCTACTGGTTTCCTAGACCTCGAGATGGAATTCTTCAAGTACAAGCACAAGTAAGATCACAAAAGAGCTAAAACTAGACACAGAATTCTATTCAAAATCTCCAGGAGACTTTACACTTGAAGCCTGACATCATGTAAACCTTCTCCACAGTTGTAGACAAAAATGTGGAATGTTGGGCACAAACTGGAACACCTGACAGCCTAAATTTTTAATCTGGGCAGCTGGATGACAATGGTAGAAAACAGGATTGATGCAATATACAAGCAGATGCAGTCTCAGGAGACTAGAGTTCTTGAACTCTCTGAAAATAGAAATAAACTAGCAATAAACTTCACAGCAGTGGAGACATACTGAAAAATCAAGCGAGATCCTGTAACACTTGGCTGATAGGACTTTTGGCACGGAACGAGGGCAGGGATCCAACTCCCTTTATAGAAAGCCATAGTTGCAGAAATTTTAAAAATAGGCTTTAAAGGTGACCTATGATGTACAGAAAGATATTTTATGATCCCAATGCAGAATCTATTAGAAAGCATAATGGGGACCGTCAGAATTTTTATATCATCAGATATATGTTGTAGGGATAGGATATTCGCTACACTTTATACAGAAACAAAACAAAAACAAAACAGACATTTGTTTTGAGAGGTCAAAACATCTGCTTTTTCCAGAAGCCAGTTGCTCAAAAGAGACCATGGTTAAACTTTTGGAATTAAGTAAGAGCTATCAACAGGGAATATATGAACTGCAATATTCTATGCACTCAGGGATTGATCCCATTGACTTCAGTGGTCTTTGGATCAGGCCCTTCATGCATGCTCTAGCCTCCACAACTCTCACATCATCCCCATCTCCCTCTAACCAACACAAACACAACAGACTATCTTTCTTTTTGGCCTTGAACCTCTGCTCATTGCAGTCAAAGCCCCCACTATTCTCAATGGGGTAGGATCAAGGACTAAAATCCCTCTGCTGCATCAAGTTCAAGCCTCTTGTTCTCCTCTTCCAAGCTCTTCATAACTGTGACCAACCCTACTTTTCTGCTTCGCTCTCTCACTGTGTCACCCCCTCCACTCTGCCATTTATGACCTCAGCTGTGCTTCTGTCTACTTCTCTCACAGACACCTCCTTGCTTTCTTCCACTCCATCTCACACTCACAAAATACCCTCCCTGACCTAGTCGCTAAGATCAGTCATGACCGCTTCGTCCAGATCACTCAGAAGACCTTCTTTTATTATGATGTCCAGACAAAATTGCCAACTAATAATTGTTTGTGATGGGCTGATGAGAATAGTTGATACTTATTAGAGGAAAACAATTTTTTGTTTTATCCTTTTTCTTCATCCACTTGCATTGCTTGACTTAAACTGTGAGCTCACTGTGATAGGTACCTTCACAGAATCGACCTTTCAGAATAGCTAAAAGTAAGAGAACCTTAAATATTACTACTAGTTTTACCAAGATGGACCTTTTAGACTTAAGGTATTAGTTAAAGTTCTGACTATAATCTTTTTTATATTTTCCCACATTTTGTAACAAATTTGAAGAAATACATTTTAAAACAAATCAAAATACTGGAAGTCTGACAGGACCAGCTATAACATTAGAGGGAAGCCATTTGTTATATAACAGCATAGCTATTATAATAATGATAAAGGCCTGAATTAAAAATGTTTAGTCTTTTCATTCATATACACAAAAGCTTAAAGCAAGTTAATTAAGAAGACCATTTGTATTCAAAACTGGTATGTATTCTGCCATATTTAACCTGAAAATTCATTAGATTTTGGTGAAATGTATTCTCATCAAGACTGTGTCACACACTTTTATAATAAGCAAAAAACCCCAAATGCTTAAAACAAGACAGCTAAAGGTTGTCCAACAAACAAACAAACAAACAAATAAAAGATTAGGCATGCTCACTTCGAAATCTCATTGAGTTACAGTTCTTCAGCCTCTTACTCTTTTTAAATCCTTTTCAGCAGACATTGAGCAATGTCACCCTAAATCAATGAAGTTCTCTCAATGTAGAGAAAGTGACACTTTGCTGGGAAAGCGGGGGTGGCATGTATTCTACAATTCTTTTGTAAAATACATCTGATTCCTTTTTTTACTGGGCATAGATCAGGAAAAAAAATCAGCATTTGTGTGATCTACTAGTTGAGGGATTAAAACAGGAAAAATTCAGTTATGTTACTCAAACATCTTTGGTTGATTTCAACGGGGTTTGGATCAGGTCCATGACTATTAGAATAATCCCACAACCATCATGACTGGTTAATAATTAAATCACACAGTGTTTTAATATCATGTGCTGCAAAGAGGAGGAGACATATTAAAGAGTCACTTGTGACTTCTAAGCCTCAGTCTGAGTATCACTGCTTGAGGGGAAGCTTGCCCTGTCCAAAACAGGAAAAATTCAGTTATGTTACTCAAACATCTTTGGTTGATTTCAATGGGGTTTGGATCAGGTCCATGACTATTAGAATAATCCCACAACCATCATGACTGGTTAATAATTAAATCACACAGTGTTTTAATATCATGTGGTGCAAAGGGGAGGAGACATATTAAAGAGTCACTTGTGACTTCTAAGCCTCAGTCTGAGTATCACTGCTTGAGGGGAAGCTTGCCCTGTCCACACTGCAGCTGTTTTGTGTAAATAAAGGGCTTCATTCACAAGCACTAAATTTACTAAAAAAAGAGAGGTCCGACAAAGTGACTTTTGTGCTACGACAAATTTGAAAGCAAGAACATTTATACAAACATCAATTTACTTAGCCTGTACTTTTCAGTTCTCCTGATGATATTGTTGAAGATTTATGTCTGATTTAGTTTGTTTTCCATCACAATTCAGCTTCTACGTCTACCTGAAGTAAAGTAATAATTCCAGGTTTATGATTTCACAGTCTGCTGGCACAACATGATTGGTGTCACAAATTCAACACTATAATTTCATTGCAGGATTAAGTAGGGCAACGTTTGGATTGCTAGGGAGAAAACTCTTATTTAAATACAATGCCATCAATTGTTAACATATTTACAGGAAAAACTAAGAAAATCAGGTAGAAGAAAATGGATTAAAGTATAATGAAGACTAATTTTTTTTACTATGAAAACCCTCCTTAAGATTCATGTAGTTTAGGGCTAAATTCCACCATCCTTACTCAGTGAAGAAGATCCTTTCAACATGAGCAGAATTGGCAGAATGTGGTTCTTAACTGGTATTTCTGTCCAGAATATCATTGGACTGATATCACCCATTGGTGTCTCCTGATAGTCACAGACTTTACTTGCTGGTTCCATGATAGCCTCAGTTTATAATCACATATAGTGTTAACCCTTATGGCACATTTCCTCATAGCCTTGACTTCCAATGCATAGTGTTTCTCCAATTTTTTAATCCACTCCTTTTTGCACACCATAAGAGCATTAAGATCTTTGTCAGTTTCACTTTAGATACAGTCAAAATGCTCTGACAACAATTCCTATGTGCTGACAAGTAAATAAGCTACCAAGCAGCTCAACTGTCTCAACAAAAAATAGATAAACTAAAATGAACTTCTTACAGTGCATGCACATAGACTCTGCCCCAAGTAAACACACCTGAAAGCAGGTGGGAAAACAACCTGAACAATGCAATAGGAAAAAAGAAAAAACCCTAGCTAGAAATACCACTAACCGGAACAGAGACAGCAATTAGAAAGGAAAAGTGTTTTCAAATATATAGGGCTACCTGGTGGATAGCCCTGCATGGGTGAACATTAAGAGTGAAATCCTGGCCCTGCTTACAGTCAGGGCCAGCGCTTGCATTTAGGCGGCTTAGGCAATTACCTAGGGCACCAGCATTATTAAGGGATGGCATTTTGCCGGAGGGGGTGGCAGGCGGCTCCGGTGGAGCTGCTGCAGTGGTGCCTGCGGACGGTCGGCTGCTCCCGCGGCTCCGGTGGACCTCCCGCAGGCACGACTGCAGCAGCTCCACCGGAGCTGCAGGAGCAGCCGATCGTTCGCAGGCAGGACTGCGGAGCCAGGGGACCAGCGCACGGGGTGGTGAAATGGCCGTACGCCTAGGGCGCTCAAACCCCTAGCGCCAGTCCTGCTTACAGTCAACGACAAAATTAGCATTCATGTCAATGGCATCACAGTTTCACCGCAGGGGAGCAAGCACAAAAGGCCTACCTTCCTGCCTCCACTGAAGTCAATGGAATTTTTGTTATTTACTTCCAAAGGAGTAGGCTCATATTCAAGCTTTCTTCCCTTGGCATTTACACCCTTGTGCAGGTACCAGGGCTGCCCAGAGGATTCAGGGGGCCTGGGGCAAAGCAATTTTGGGGGCCCCTTCCATAAAAAAAGTTGCAATACTATAAAATACAATATTCTTGTGGGGGCCCCTACGGGGCCCAGGGTCTGGGGCAAATTGCCCCATTTGCCTGCCCCCCCCCCCCCGCCCTCCTGGGTGGCTATGGCAGGTGCCTGGGAAATTCTCTGCCTGCACATTCCGAGCACACAAGGCCATGGATAGTAGCGATAGGTTGCCCAAACAGAACATGCCCTTCTGGTAGGAAGCTGAGCTGAATGGGGCAAAAAATGCACACAATAACCTGTTACAGTGCAGCACAGCGCTTTCCTGCAATGGCACTCCACACAAAATGCTCAGGAGTTTAGCTCTGGCTGCCTTTCTCCAATGCAAGCCATAGCTTTAGACTATAATCTTGCCTTAAACTATCCAGTAACATCTCATTGTTGGATATTTAATTTTAAGGTGCAATCCAGAGTATTTCACAAATAGAAGATGGCAATGTATATCAAAAAGGAACTGGAAGTTTTAAGCTACTCTGATGATCTAGGGGGCAACAGGAACCTTTCATAGATCACGGCTGCTGTCTGGAGGGAGAGGATTATTCCAAGCCTTCCTAGAGATTCGGAGAATTGTTGACACCAAAACACACATTGGAGGCCATGTGACTCAGGACGGTGAAAATGTACGTGGCTGCACTCATCTGTAAGGGAAGGTCTGTAAACATCAGAAAGAAAAGAAACCAAGTGGAGGAGTGAATCTGATTTCCTGCTAAAACCAGCAATAGAGAGGCCACTTTGACACTGACAGGAAGTCAGATTTTAATGTGTGTGATAATAAATGAACACAACAAACTGAAATCTTTCCAAACACAAGACAAAGGAATGAAAGAATAGCAGGCAGTTTGTTGTGCCACAGTAGTCAGCTACAAAGCAGCACTTGTTATCCACTCACAAAAAAACAATTTATGATTAATGTCAAGGAAGAAGGAAAAACGAAATAAAAGATGAGAGAATGAATGATGTAGAGACACTAAAACAAAAATAGAAAACTTGTGACATTTCAACATTTACAATAAGATTTGAACTGACTTTGGTTTTCTAAAGCATCATTCATCTTGGAGAGATCTCGAAGAGCTTTACAAAGCAATGTGTTGAAGTCTGGTAGTGCAGTGACTTCACAGGCTGCTGGAGCAACCACTATTCTGGAAGCAGCTGCTCACAAACAGCCAAAGACATTAGAATCTGTTTTCAATATAAAGAAAAAAAACTTGCATGTTCTGCAGCTATCACACAATTCCTCTCAAAGATTCCACAGGATCATTAACTGCCACCTTGAACAAGTGTGACTGGATTGTACAAGGAAGTTGGGAATAGGCTACTATTCCCTTTGAAGTCATTGGTTCAGATTTTCCTATATATGTGTTAGAGTACCAATACGACTCAATGGTTATTCAGCAGTCCATGCTAAAGGTTTAATTTCCTTGTAGACATCTTCGGTTAAACTTTTCAAAACAGACTAGTGATTTTAGGAGTCCCATTTTTTGGGTGTCCAACTGGAGACATCTGAAAGAGAGGCACTTTCTAAATATCAAGACCTTAAATAAATATTAAGGTATCTCAAGTTGGGCACCTGTAATAGGATTTGCTACGCACTGCTGTGGAACTGCCTTGTGGCCATGTCTGAGGAATAGCTCTTGTCCAATCTGGTACCTTCTCCTTTGATTTCTCACCTTGCCTCTCCCCCTCTCTAGACCTGATTTCTCCCTCTTTGTAACTGAAGGTGCTCCCTCATCATAGCTTGGCCCTCCAACCAGATCACTGTAGTTTTCCCCTTCTGGATATCAAAGTCCCACTGGACAAACTATCTCCGGCAGTCTGCCATACCACTGCCCAGACTATGCCACTTCCCCAATGGCTGGCAGGGAAACCCGGGCCTGCCCTCTACTTCAAATTCCAGCCCAGGGACTCTATGTCCAGACAATATAATCTCAGAAATCCCAGACACTGTCACAGTTTCCCTGGGCTCTTTCTTGCCTTCCTTTCTCTGTCTTCCAGCCCACCTCTGGGTTACCACTGGAACATCCTCCATTCCCTGTGGCTATTTCACTCTCTCTTGGGTTCCTGCCAGAGAGTTTACTCCCTAGGATGACTCTTCTTCACCTCTTACTTGGGCCTCTCCTCTCCAGGGAATGACTGCAGCCTTCCTTTCTACCACCCCTTCTTCCTCACCACTTCTTGGTTTTCTACCTGCTCAGCCTGTCTCTGCTCAGCTGCGCATCATCATCAGTTAGAGCTTAGCAGCCCTGACTCTACTCCAGGTGCAACTGTCACAGGGTTAATTGGCCCTTTCAACCTATTCAGGCCTTGTCTGGGATAGACACCCCATCGCAGCAGCCAAACATTGAGGCAGCCAAAATCACGAGTTACTTTTGAAGATTTAGGCCCTGTCCATAAGGTATGCCTATTGGCAGTCACTGCTAAACGCTTAGCGACTGAATGGACATGGTCAGTGAGCTGCCTCACCATTCCTCAAGCAGCCTGGTAGGGCAGTGATGCAGTTCTGTGGGGAAGTTCGTAACTTTTGAAAGACAAGCAGAGCACAATTGTTTCCTTCAGGAAACTAAATTAATTTAAAATTAAACTTAAATGGCAACTACTGAGAGACAAAGAACTTTTGTTCAAAGGACGGTCGGTATCTCTGACAGACCAGCAGCTGCAAGTGCTGTACTCTGTCAGCAGTGGATGTAAGTTTGGATGTGATGTGCTATTTGAACTCATCCCTTTCTGGATCTGAGGTAAAAGTGCTACCAGTTCTGCACCTCATTCTGAGAGAGACATGTGCCAGCAGGAACAATTCAAGTAACAGCAGTGACAGGCATCTATGACACTTCCTTTGCTGACATACTGATAACATTATGGATTCACATTATGATTCTTATATGATAACAGTCATAAGCCTAAATGTAGTAAACTGCCTTGTGTTAAATGGTGAAATTATCTTATTGAAGCCTACACTGGTCATTCTCAAAATGTACTGGTTTTGCCTTATTTATTTATTTAGATGTAAATAGTAAAAAACAACACCTATCCAAAAGCAGGAGGTGCCCTGATGTTCACTCAGTATTGTAATCATAAAACACTTGCAGCAACACTAAAAACAAACCTCCCAACAGGAACAAATAATTCAACTTGGCTAGCCAGCCAAAAAGACCCCTCTGCAAAAACGCTGTCAGACAAATGGGCTATTTTGGACCATACTGGGCAAAGCAAGCTCCAGGGTCCTGGAGCTCTCAGGGTATGTCTACACTACAATTCAAAACCTGTGACTGGCCCATGCCAGCTGACTCAGACTTACGGGGCTCAGCCTAAGGGGGCTGTTTAATTGTGGTATAAACGTTTGGGCTTGGGCCGGAGCATGGGCTCCAGGACCCTGCAAGGTGGGAGAGTCCCAGAGCTCAGGCTGCAGCCCCAGCCCAAACATCTACACCCAATTAAATGGCTCCTTAGCCCAAGCCTGAGTCACCTGGCTTGGGCCAGCCACAGATTTTTAATTGTAGTGTAGACATACCCTCAGAGAATGTCCTGCCAGCAGCCCCTCTGACTGCAGCTATGGCAGTATGGCACAGGGAGAGAGATCATTCCTCAGGTAAGCCAATCCCAGGACATTTGGGGCTCTATAGGTCACGACCAATACCTTAAACTCACCAAGAGACCAATAGGAAGCTAGTGCAGATCCTAGAGCACTGATGTCATGTGCTACCAGTGAGATGCCCCACTCAGTAAGCAAGCTATTACATTCAGTACCTGTTTCAGTCTCTGAATGGCCTTAAAGTGCAGCCCCATGTAGATCACACTGCAGTAGTTTTAGGGTATGTGATGTCTACCAAAGCTAGTTTGAATCCAGCTAACATGGGCAACAGTAGCAGTGAAGGCAGTGCAGCACAGATAGCATAAGCCAAGCACAGACCCTGGGTACATACTCAGTTTTCAAGTCCACTTAGAAGCCTGACTCTGCTGTCTTCACTGCTACTGTTACCCACAATAGCTGGCTTCAAGCTACCTTGGGTAGGTTATCCCATGAGACCTTGTACCATGTAGACATACCCTAGGTGACACAGACATGGGTAACAATGACCAAGAGAAAAGGTTGCAATCTTCTGGTCCAGTTCAGATGGTAACTAACTGACTGGTCATTGCTGTAATATGATTGACCCCACATAGCTGGGGGTCTACAATCACCCCTATGCTGCAAACCTTGGTAACTAAGAGACATGCTCCCTGCATCAAGGAGACTGACATTACCCCCATCCTCTCCTTGGGCTGCTTCCGCAATCCATCTTCACCACCTTAGATACATACAGTTAACTCAATAAGGGTTTGACCCAAAGCTCACTGAAGTCAGTGGCAATCTTTCCACTGACTTCAGTTGGCTTTGACTCAGGTCCCATTTAATATCTATGGGCTGGTCTACACTAAGGTTGTAAGTCGATCTAAGTAACACTTGTTCAATTATGTAAGTTACGTAACAGAAGTAGACGTAACTTAGGTCAATTTACAGTGGTGTCTATACTGCACTATAGTGACGGAAGAGTGCTCTCCCATTGACTTAGCATGTCTGCACCAGACCTGCTAAATCAACACTGCTGGATCGATCGCAGTGGTGCTGCTTTAGCCAGTAGTGTAGACATGGCCTGTGCTTCCATATATTTACTTTAGGGAATACTCTAAATACTGTGGCAACATTATTTAGTTATTTAAGGCAAATTGGCAATTTTTTAAGAGTGGCCTCTGTATCATGAATCACTATTCTTATTTGAATGACATTTGCCTGGCGGGGTAGGGGGGAACCACCTTAACCACTATGGTTTTCCTGCCAAAGCTGACAGCAAAAGGCCTCCAAATGGCATATGGCAGTGGCATAGCCACTGATATTTTCTTCAGCAGGCAGCTGAAATTGAAGAGTCTAATGGGGTTGCTACCATTAATAAAACATTTTCCCTGGTTGAGGACTCTTCTCTGGAGATGTGGCCAGGAAATGATATCTGAAGCTGTTTTGCTCTGATTCACGGGGAGAGAAAAAAATCTCTACACATCGGTCCCACTATCTGCACAGCTATGCAGAAATAAAAAGAGGGGGCAGGGAAGGACCAACATGCTGTTTATCAACTTTGGTGACTGTCCTTAATAGTTGTTTCACTTAAATGGCAAGGAAAAAGAAGGTAGGAAATCTATACATTATAATGGGCTAATTTCTGCTCTCGGTTACACTGGCTTCAATTCACTCCACTGAAGTCAAAGAAGCTACCTCAGATTTCATGAAGTGTTTCTAGGAGCAGAATATGGCCCCACTTCATGTTATGCTGCCTTTTATCTTAGGTCTTATTAAAATGAAAATACAGGTGGTATTACTATTGGAATCTCTCTTCTTTAAACTCCTAGCTAGACGGCTCTGCTTAAAGATTAGAGAAAACATTTTTTTTTGTCCTTGATTGTTCCTATTCCATTTGGGACTTTGTAAAATATTCAAAAATTCTGATAGTGATTTAGGAACCTAAGTCCCATTGAAAGTCAATGAGGCTCCTACGTTAATTAAGTATTTTTGAAATTTTTACTTGCGGCCTTTAGGTTGGGCTGCCAGGCTTCCAAAAGTTCTGGAGCTTAATCAGGACAGAAAAATAACTTCTACACTGATGCCTAAGCATTAGGAACTCAGCTTTTAAACCAACCATTGGGATCCAGATATTTTAAAAAATGCACAGAATGCAGAGTTTGCATTATTAATTTTGAGGTCAGCACATTTGCATCCATATAGCTCTATGTACATTAGAAACTCCTGAGTTGGATCTTGCCCTGCACGAGAGTAATTATTATCAAAAATTAATAACTTCCATATAACCACTTATGGTCAGCAATAATGATCTCTAAAAACATTTCTCCAAAGCATTGCTGAAAACCTTCATGACAGCTCTCCTTCAGGCATATAGTGCAAGCAGAAGGAACTGCTTGTGGGGAAAAAAACATTTAAACAATTTTTTATTAGTTTTCATTTTGAAAGGAGCAATACAGTACTCACATCAAAAAGAAAGGTATAGAAATAGATGAAATTACTGGATGATTACTTTTACCCAGTACAAAACTTCAGCAGGCTAGATGATCAAAGCTATGTAGCTGAATGTCTGTGCTCCTTTTGAGGAGAAGTGAGAACAAGTCCATACATGTCTTACACATAGACTATAACTGCATCCAAACTTTCAACTTTTCACCAAGAATTAAAGCCAATCGCCTTTCCTTAACTGCATGCACCCATGTATTCAAGTCAGCCAATTTATCAGAACGTATTCAGGCTCTAATCCTGCAATCAGAATCACTAGCCCACTTGGGTGACTCATGGGAGGGACACAAAGGAGGGAACCAGCTAAAGGGGGCATGTGACCCCCCATGACTCCTCCCCACCCTGCCCCCAGCCCAGGGGCCCCATGTTCTCCCCATCCCCATGTTACCGCGGGGGGGGTGGGGGTGTCCTGTCCTCCTGCTGCATGGGAACCGCAGCGGCCAAAGGAGAAGAGCATGGGGCCATTGAGCAGCCCCCTAACAGCAGCTCTTCCAGCACAGCGGTACCGCCCGCAGGCCTTCCATATAGCTGCATCTCCTGTCTAGGGTGGGGTCTGCAGAGCCCCGCCAAAGAACAGCGCTGGGGGTGGTACCAGTACAGCCGTGCCAGAGATGCTGCGGGCGTGGGGTGCTGCCTCCTGGGGTGGCAGCCTCACGTTCTGCTCCTTTTGCCGCTGCGGATCCAGGAAGCGCCCTGCGATTCAGTTTTTGGGCTTGACACAGATGCAGATGTCCAGACTAGAGGATGCCTTAGGCCTCAATTCTACAAACAATTATGCTTGGGACTACATAAATCAATGGGGCTACTCATGTGTTTAAAGTTGCACGTACATAAGTGTTTGCAAGATTGGAATCTTAGTGAGCAAGCAGTCAGAGTTACATGAAATCCATTAGCACAGTAATCCAGTAAATGCTATTGATGAACACACGGTGATCAGAAATTATCAGACTTTGTTATAAAGCACAGACTTTCAGCTAATGGTCCACATTAATAAGGAGCCAAGCGGCTGACGTTCTGTGCTGTGCCTGTTAGAAGCACCGCCTGCCACTACTGGGATGCTCCAGGCATAATATAGACAGCCCTGGATTATTTCCACAGTTATGGCAGCCTGTCTCCAGCTGCCCTAGGGCAGCAGAATTTCCCAGAATCTCCACAGTTCAGTGCGCTGCAGTTCCAACCTCTTTCACCACCAGCCCAGCCCCTGGCATGCCCCTACATAAAGGGGCCCTTGGTGGATGGCCTGCAGCTCCCTCTCTCATTTCCTGAGTGAGGACTGCTTCCCCAGAAAGAATCTGTGTGTTTATCGCCCCTTTATGGTGCTTGTGTCCCTTTACCCAACATACAGAGGCCAGAGTAGAGGTGATAAATTCATCCTAGAATTCTGATTTTTTTTCTAAACCTCAAATGGAAGTGCCTCCCCAGTAATGCAATGATCACTGCCTTCCCATAATATTTCCTTTTGTGGGGCAGTGTTAACAATGGCTCCAAGGCAGGGAGGGGGGCATTATTGCAAGCTGATATTAACAGTTGTGCAGTTCAATTCTCCTTTGTGGAAAAATTTATGGGATTGTATTAAAACAATCCACCACCAGCTGTACCAATATAACCCCCTTCTGTGTCTGCTATTCCAGCATCCTAGCTGGAATAGTGGCCACAGCCTCTCTGCTCTACTTGTGTAGGTTGTTAAGGCCGGTAGAGCCATGTAAAGACAGAGCCAATATTCCCTGCCCTTTCCTAGTGCCACCTGTTTGGGACAGTGCAGAGCCCACCCCCTCTGGCAGGTAAGTGGTACAAAAACACCAATGGTGGCTGCTTGGCCAAGACTATCTTCTGCAGGACAAACACAAGGATTATGTGGCTGCATGTAGTCTCTCCATGGCAGCGTGAATTTTCCCCACAGTGAATATCAATGCTTGCTTTCATTCCATTGTTCCCATGGAGGACCTCAGGACTAAGAGTGCTATATGTTCAGTAAGAGGAGTAATTAATTCACAGCTGTACACTAGCAGAGCAGAAATGAAAAGCCTTTTACTGGCATCCTCATTGTTTAATGATAATTAGGCCCGAGTGTGACATAACTGCCCTCAATTTTTATTTTACAAATAAGAGGCAAATTCATTGCTTTTCCTACAGCTGTTTTAAAATCTGTTAAATCAGACCCTAAATGAACAGCAAGCTGGAAATGCAATGGCATAGCGGTGTCCCTATAACACCGGGCAAAAGCAATCTCTTACATACAAAATGTGTAACGTTTTAGCTGCCTAATTTGTTCTTGCAATTTTTCAGTGCTGGTTTCCTGCAGTGCTACCTGCCTCATTTCTAGTTTCTACAATTGCAGAAGGCACATAAGAATTGCCATAGCTCAGCAGAGCAGTTATCCTGGATTCCTGCCTCTGCAGCAAGCCAAGACTTGATGCTTCACAGGAAAGCAAAATAAATAAAGAAAAGCAAAAGGTGCTGTCCTCAATCACAGTTACCAACCTGTAGCCTCAAGCATGATATTATTTTAGTTTGCATCTTTACGCTTTTACTCCAAGTGGACTATCATCATCTAAGATTTATTTGTAAAGGAGGGTTTCTTATCGCATGCCACCCCTACAAACATACTTTCACTCCAAGAGGGGAAAGCAACCTCTTACCCTATAAAAGGAAGAGAGAATTACTCAAATCAGAACCAGGGGTTAAATCCACTGATCATTCCATTGACTTTACCCCAGGAGTTACTGGAGCCATGCACAGATTCAAATCAGAGGCACAGCATGTCTACCTAAAGTTCTTCATACCACTATTGTTATCTACTGAAGACTTAATTTAAACTTTTTTTATTCCTTAAATGTGTACTATATTTTTATTTTTAATACAGGCAGAGGAAAAGCTTGTTCATTCCTGTTTCTGAGCATCACAAATCAACGAGGAAATTTGGCAAACATTTGAAATAAAAGATACAGCCACCTCTAGCAAGTTTTGGCAGGGCATCAGCATAATTTTGAAAACTGCACTGACAGAACTTTGAATACGTGGGTCCATGATTCTATTCTATTAGGTTCTTATATCATGCCCATCACCATGGCATCTGAGGTACTGCAAGTGTGGGGGAGTTATTTTAACTTGCTGAGACCAGTGTAGGTTTTAATTATAGTCGTACTAAATTCTGACTTTCTGTAGAAAATGAGCTTAAGAATTTTCATTTCTAATTTAAAAGACTGTGCAGTCATTTTCTATCATTTCAATGTGCTCATAGGACACTCCAGTCACAAAAGTGATCCTCTAAGAACTGCGCTTCAATTTTAATATAATTGAGGATAATGGCACATCCATTGCAAAAGAACAATTACTGCCAAGTTACCAAGGAGAGTTAGTGGTACAATTCAGAACTGCCGCCACAGAAGCAGCATTGTATCGGCTCACTTATATTACAAAGCTCCTAAGGGTGCTCTACTGACTCTCAAAGGATGCTGTAACGTAGATATTATAGTGTGGTTAGTAACTCTGTTTTGATGGCACAATTGTTATATGTGCATACGAATAATGTGTATGCAACTAAAGAAAATGCATGATTGAAAAGCCTATTTTAGTGCCATTTATGTTGAAAAAACAAAGTAGCCATATAGTTACACTCAATAGCATTAACCTATAATATTTCAAGTACTAGATTCTAGAAAAATCTCCATTTACAGTGGATTCTGATCCACTAAACAGTTTACAAAACTTGAGTTTGGCAAATAAACTATTGCAATGAGCATTTAGAAACTTTTTGAACCTCCAGCTCCCCCTTGTGTCAAGTAACCTAACTACCAGTAAGTTTACTGGATTTTCCGTCAGTCAGTGGATGCAAGCATTCATTTCTGTAGCTGGTTCTATCCAGTGCAACTGTGGAGCATTGTGTACAAAGTAAAAATTGATGAGCCAAATAGGAAACACAGTGGGACCAAGCTACATGAATTAGACACCTGCTGCATGGCCCAACGTTACTCCCATACAAAAGCAGAAATCAGACCAAAGAGGGGAGCATGTATAGTATTCGATGCATAGTACTGCTTAACTCAAAAACAATGGATTAGCAGCTCCCCTCCCCCAAACAAAATACCGCATGGGATTGCCTTAAAATCATGGGATTTGTTATAATTAATACATTGTATTCTTTTTCTTTGCCTTCTGGTTTCTGAGACTTTAGGATTCATATTTTCAGGATTTTCTCTGCACCTATGAGGCCTAGAAACTTACTTTTTAAAAATAAAAAGCTGAGATCCTGATGTAATTCAGAAGCTGGGGCTATAAGAAAACACCAAATACTGTGAGACTTTCAATAAAATTGCAAGAGTTGGCAACACTGTCTTCATTCACATGCTGAAGCCTGAATCAGATTTCTGTCTCTTTAACATGCCTGCACTTGTCCCATTTTTCCCCTTTGTTCTTGAGATAAAGGCAACTGGCGCACATGAGGTTTTCCTCTTGTGAATCTATCATTTCACACTTCCATTAAAACAGATCATTCTTGGGGTTCATATTGTACATTCCACACAGAGTTGTAGGATCAAGACCTCAACATCTTCCTGGTTTGATTTAGACTGATAGGTACCGTTTAAAAAAAAATCCTCACAAAGATGGAAATGCAACATAATCTGCTGCTGCCTCAGTCCCAAAGTGATAATTTGGCTCTGAAAATCAGAATATATATTGCATGCTTTACATGCAGCAAAAACTGCAGACCAAATTTTCCAGTCACTAAGCTCAGCCAGTTCTAAGGATAGTGTTTCCTTTCAACTATTGTATTCCATCTTTCAGGCCTTTCCCTTCTATACCAAAATAGCAGGCATTTCCGTGAGCTCGATCCTGTCATACTAGCCCACATGTAAAGTCTGAATGAAAGAATTTGGTTAATACTGTGACTAGAATACAGGAGTCTATTAAAATGGACAGCTGAACACTGCAGAAATGTCAGCTTTCTATTTAGTTAACAGAGAAACAAACATTTCTGAAAAATAAATAAAATTTCCCCTGGAGAAAGGAAGACAAAATTCCCCGGGAGAAAATCTACACTGGTAACTGAATTTTGCTCAAATGCAAATAAAAGCCTACTAAAAATGACCTCTCTTTGAAATCAAATGAACGTGTGCACAAAATGCCATGATAAAATACCACAAAATGTATTAGTAATCACTCCTGCACACAGACATAGGCTATCTTGTGCCTAGTACTGCTCCTAGTGAAGCCAATGAGGAAATTTGACTTCAATGAGAGCAAGATACGACCAAAAGTTTGAACCCCTCTACAGAATCGCAGTGATATGCATGTGTTTTAAGATGCAGCGTATAAGATACAGCATGACAAATGGGCATGTATCACATATGTTAAAGGTGCAGGCATTTTGGAAGATCCATTAATGGGATAAGCCCCTGCAATTTTTTTCTTTTTTTTTCTGTTTATAATAAAACGTGTCATTAAAAACGGTCATGACATTCCTTAGTACCTTAAAATTCAGTTCTACTCTGAAACTGGCATCTTGGGTTTCATGTTTACTGTCTTGCTTATGATTTCTCTAGTAAATGTATTCCATTTGCAAGTAAAAAGGTGATGATTAAACTGGCAAACCCTGAAAATATGATTGGGATCTATAAGCAGAGCTGAATTCATTCCTTCTCACACATCTTTACCAGTAATAAAGGTGTTGGAAGCTAAATTAGGTCCTCAGTGACCCTGGGCCCTGTACGACCTCCATTGCCTTTAGTGGGTTCACACAGATGTAATTGATTGGGAAGTTCAGAAACCAATTCTGTTGATACGCATGACTGATAGACCCAGCCATCAATACGGGCTTGCAATAGCTATCTAGGTATTTCAAGGGAAAGGGGAAACTGAGATCCAGCCAGAGTTCTCTCTCCACTGGGCCCAGAACCTTGCAGGGGCACCAGAGCTCATGTGGCCTCAGCCCTGTTCCCAGCCAGATAGATGAAGAAAAACATCTGGGAGCAGCCAGCCAGAAACTCAGCCAGTTCGAGCAGAGAGAAGCAGCTGTAGCAGGGACCTTCAGCCTCTGATTATATGATCAGTCCCCTGTGACTTCCTACAATTTTTTATCCTGGACATTGTCTCTCCTGCTGTTCCTTCCTGCCCCCTCTCTAACAGTCTCCTCACTTTGCCCTCACTTTACCTGTCCCCATCTCCCCTCACGTCTCTCCTTTACCCGTAGCCCCTTCCTTCACAGTCTCCTCTCCCTCCCTCTGTGTAGCTCCTCCCCTCCCAACACAATTCCACCCAAAACATAAAAATAACCCAAACACTTGTTTTGGAGCAGGATTCTCTCTTATTCTATGTTTGTACAGTGCCTGGCACAATGCGGCCTCTCTCTCACCTGGGTTCCCAGGTGATATGGTCCTCAGGTGTCTGGGCACCTCCAGTGTACATGAGTGCACCAACATCTCAGAATGGATAAACACACCTTTATAGGGGTGATGCTTTGGGGAGAAACTCTTGTCAAACATGTTGACATAATATTTAAAACAAAATATGATTAATTTGGGTCCATCTGAATCAGGGTGCAGATTTAAGGACCCCTTGACCCTGCTGTATTTACTCTAATATAAAGATAAAATCACAGTCCTGTGAATGTAGTTCAGGTTCACTTTGGCCTTGGTAGGCTAGCAGCCTCCCACTGTTCCTCTTGGAGAGGTTCAGCTCCACCACTGGTAGCGAAAACAGAACTGCTAGTGGGCTCAGATCACAGGGCTCCTGGCTTCTTGTTGTTTTTGCCCCTCTCCCTGCTCTGATGCCTGATTCTCTTAGGTTACTGAAGCAGGATAGAGCTGCCCTGAACCAGCTGTGTCTGCCTCAATGGGAGAAGTACTGAAAATTGCCAGTGTACCCATAAACTACAAGAATTTTGGCTTCAGTCTCCTCCTCCCATCTTGCACTGTCCATCCCAACTGACTACTTCTCTGGCTGTCAGAACTTCTCTTTCCTCCTCTTTTACTGCTACTGTTTCTCCAACAGGTCTAGCTTTCTAGAAACAGAACATGACTTCTGGATTCTGGTTGGCTAAGGGAGAAGGGAAAGGGTATTCTTGAACTAAGAGAACTAGTGCTGGAGGGAGCAGAAGGAGACTCTTTGGCAGAGGAAGCTGGAACTAGAAGAAGAGAAGAGTGCTTGTCTCTGGAGATGGGGAGGAAGAGATAAGTAGGCTGCAGCCAGAGATGGAAGGGCATGCTAAGAGGAGTGGGGCTGGGAACTCAGGAGATGTAGAGAGGAAAGGGACACCCAGGAAGGACATTGGTACTTAAGAAGGGAAAAGAGGAACTTAAGGATCGAGGGGAGGGTGGAAGAGGAGGAATTGTCTGCAAGAGGGAAAAGGGGAACAGATGAGAATTGAACACAAGGAGGAGAAAAGAGCAGGAATGTACGAACCAGCAAGAGAGAGAGAATACAGGAAAAAAACAGGAGGAAAAAAAGAGAAATGAGCGAACAAGGAGATAAAAAGAGCTGAAACATGGCAGGAATTTTTCAATTTACTTAAAATATTTTGGACAATTCCCTAAAACCCTGTTATTTCTCTTTTATTCTTTCCATCTGTACCCTCTGTCTTGCTGTCGCTTCTTTTTAGCTCCATTTCTGTTCCTTTGGAGGTGAAGGAGTGCAGGGCGGTGTGACTGTGGCCCATTGGAGTCAAGGGGTCCTTAAATCTACACTGTGATTCAGATGGACCCCAAATTAATCATGTTTTGTTTTAAAAATTATGTCATCCCCACCTATGAATGAACTACAGGAAAATTAAATTGAGGAAACTTTGTTTTGAGTGTGTGCAAGAGAAAAGTATGTGTTGTAATAAAGCAGAGTTGATCTATTGTCATCTCTCTTAATTTTGCTAACCCACTTCGACTGAACACCACAATTCACCACACAAATAGAGCAGCTGGAAAATCATTCTTGTTAAGTAAAAGAATACATCTCCCAAAGCTTGATTGTGAGGGATCACTACCAAAAATATGATGTATGAAATATATTCTCAGCTCAGTGCACACAGCTCTAGGCATAGATTTCAAAAGAAGAATAATGAAAGTTGCATTGTTAAATCCCACAGTGCTGGGCAGAGAATATTCCTTTCAAACATAAGTTTGATAGCTCACCCTTATGTTTACATATTTTACATTTTGTATCTGAGATTGTGATGCATGCAGTCAAACAGCTGGTGCTACTAAAACATGTTTTTACTGCTCCATGATACTTTCACCTTTTATCAGAGTGTTCTTTATACTTTAAAAGGGAAAATACCATCATTCTACATTAAATCTACTGCAGCTGGTGAATGTCTGAATTTATTAGGTCCTCATTGTCTCAGAAAACAATTATTGATCAGTTTAAACTGCTAGTGCGCAGAATGTTTACTCTTGGGTAGCTAATCCTACATAGTTTGTCTAAGTGAAGCCAGGAGCTACAGTGAAAATAAATGGAAAATAGAGAAGTTTGAACAGAATCTTTACCGTGCACACTTTAATAATGAATGAATGGAGAGTGTGGAGTCTAAGGTTTGTATGATTCTTTACATGATGTCCTGCTGTTCCATGTTAGGCAGTACTATAAATAGTTTTAGTATGAAGTTAAAAAGAAGTTACGGGAACAGCAGAAAAAAAGGACAAAATTCCACCAGGAAACTGACATCTGAAAAACTCAAACTTAAAATAAAATATTCTAGCCATGATTTATTCATCTTCTTTAAGCCTTTTCCTGTATTGTTCTTGTCTATCTCTCGCTCCCTTTTCTGAGCTCCTCTCTACTATTGCTCTCAGTGATATCTGTTAATAATTGCAGGCAGTGATAAAGTGGAGTCCTGCTAGCAACTGGTATGTTGGCTCAATAATGCAATCTCACTTATGGACAATCCCTAAAAGTCAATCTATCAAAAGAAGAATAAGCCTTCTCCTTTGTCCCAAGGGCAGAGTCAGAGTTTTATTAAAAAAGGAGGAGCGGGTTTCAGACAGATTTCATTCTCAAGAGGTTTTTTTACCATTAGATTTTTGTTTCCATTTCAGTATTGAAAAACCATGTGCTCCCCACCTCTCTTTTCTGGTCGCTCTATATAAACAAACCCATTGTAACAGGCAGGGGCGGCTCTAGCTTTTTGCTGCCCCAACCATGGCAGGCAGGCTGCCTTTGGCTGCTTGCCTGCGGGAGGTCCACCGATCCCATGGATTCGGCGTACCTGCCGCCAAATTGCCATCGAATCCACGGGACTGAGGACCTTCCACAGGCAAGCCGCTGAAGGCTGCCTGACTGCCGCCCTCGCAGCGACTGGCAGGGCACCCCCTGCGGCTTGCCGTCCCAGGCACACACTTGGAGTGCTGGTGCCTGGAGCCACCACTGGTCACAGGGCAGCAGTGAACAGTGGATTTACAAATGAAGGGGATGCTCAACTGAGGGCCATTCATACAGTATCTCGTGTTTCCACTACATGTGAATGACAGGATGTTTTTCTTTCGGGAAATCTGTTGTTCTTGAGATATTGAACCTATTCACAAAGCCGAATTTATAACCTATTCTACCCCCACAGAGAGGGTCCAGATTTGTTTTACTCTCTTCCCCGCCTCTTCCTCTTCTCAGTCACCTTCAGAAGGAATATTTCACTCTGATGGGGCCTGGGTTCAGAGCAGAGTTGGCAGACGCTGCTCACAGATTTGTTCTTGTTCGATGGTGTTTCAAAGGGCCTGCACAGCTGCAATGAGAAAAATTAGGGAGGCCCCTGCCTGCAAGTGAGATATCCCTGAGGTCAAAGCCTCACTCAGAGACAAATTATGTGGAAACCAATGAGTACCTGGTTGTGGTTCTGATGTCCACTTTGACTATGGCTACATTTGCTCTGCTCAGTACCACAAGAACATTACCATTCTTATTTCTCTGGTTCTCTCTGCAGCTCTTACCTCAACTTCAGCCATCTCTTCCTACCTTGCACCCCTCAAAAATAACCTCTCCCTTGCCTTCTTTCTCCTCATGTCGGCTTGTCTGATACATCTTAAACTAGATGCACTAGAATGTGCTTTTGCAAACAAAAGAAGACATTGTAAATTTATAGTGCTATGTAAACAATCTCAACTAAATACTAACAGCTACTCACAAGACCTGTTTTTGGGAAGTTATAACTAATTCAGAACTCATCCGTGTGTATAGTACAGCGAGTCTCATTTAAACCGTTCATTCAAACTGTTCTGACAGACCTCACTTCAGCAAGACACTTCATCACATGCCTGTGAATGGTCTCATGGACTTCAGTGAGACTATGAATGTGCTAAAAGTTAGGCACATGCTTAAGTATCTTGTTGAATTGTGGCCAGATTCTGAATAAAAAAAATCTATTCAAAACCAAATCAAAACCTGTGAGCGCTGATGGCTTTATGTGTCTGTTCAACTGGGGCTAACTGCTCGATTAAGAAGGGAAGGAAAACCAGGAACTACAAAGAGGGAATGTGTTTGTAATTCACTCGCTCTCTTCTTTTGGCGGCTTGGAAGAATCTAGGGACCAGACTGATTCTGGGATAAGGAGAGAGGATGGGAATGATTTTGCTCTTGGTCCCACTGATGTAAATTCAGCATCTGTGCATGGAGTCACTCAGAAGTTACACCCGTGTAAGTCAGGGAAGAATTTGGCCTTGTGGCTAAAATAAGCCCTTCTGCTTTTTGTGTATTTGAATCAGCTCATGGAGCCGCTTTTCTGGGTTTCTGTCTAGTGCTGAATCTCAGCCTGCTTGACCCATGACTCTCACAAATTCACAGGCACTGGATTTTAAAAGAGACCAAACTCCTTTTTTACTTGGACTCACTTTGTATCTGTCTCGGTCACTTGCTGGCCCTCAGCTCAAGATGGAATTTATTACAGTTTAATGTTGTGTAGCATGTGTACAACTATGAATTAATCATTATCAGAGAAGAATAAAGACAATTAGTTTTCTACTGTATGTCTTTTTCTTTAGCTGTTAATTATCCATGTAGGGACCTGCACCTTTTACAGAGTCAGCACATTTACAGGATCCAAATGCCATTACTCAATCTCTCTCTGAGAAAATATTAAACATCTTTGATAAGATGCCTAAACAGCACTGAAAGTTAACTTAATCATCCAAATTTTATTAGTTCAGTGGATATATTATTATGTGGCGATGATGACAGCAAGATTATTAAAATGCAGCAGATTACTACAACAGTAAACATTCATGTTCAAGTGTGTAGGCAAATTCTCCAGTCCAACTAATGTTAAAATGTTGCACAATCTTTCAGAATTAGAAAAATCTCTGTGTTTAAATAGTTAGGCATGTAACTGTGCATTCCATGTACGGATGGATGCTTTTATTAAAATAGAATAAAATAAGATACCACCATGTTTTGAGCAGACATATTATTACTGTACTGAACTAATATTAAACTACACAGAGACCGTATGACACAGTGTATAGAGTGCCAGGCTGGGAGTTAGAACATCTGTTTTATTGTCACCTCTGCCAGGGACTTTCTATATGACCTAGGGCATGTTACTTAACTTCGATGTATCTCAGGTTCCTTGTTGTGAAATGGGATGATGACACACTTTGACCCTGTGGAGAAAAAGTAGCTATTAAAGGGCTAAATATTAATATGACTATGGTACACTGAGATACAGAGAGTTTTTGTGTTAGCTTTCCTCCAAAATAATCCTTCATTAGAGTATGAACTTTGATCCAAACAGCATTAAAATGTTTTATTTATAGAGCTGTTCTGGTCAAAAAAAGACGAACTTTTGCTAAAATGTTTGTTTAGTTATTTCATCAAATGTAAACATTTTCAGCCAGCTCTGGTTATTTACTGTATATCAGGGGGTGCAACATGTGGCCACTGGGGTGGGGGGAAGAGAGCTATGGCTCCACCTTCTTTCCACCCACTTTGAGGCAGCTAGCACCCATAAGGCAACAGACCCCCTTTAGGGAGTAACAAGTTGGATAAAGTATTTGCATGTAGAAGCAGAAGAATGTGGAGGAGACATTAACACTGAATCCTCACCCCTTACTTCTTTGCACACCTGTGCAAAGGCCAGTCAGTCTGCACCTTGAAGACATCTAACAACTGGAAACATGCCTCAGGGATGATTTTAGGATTTAAACCAATGCCTGATTATATTATTACTTAACTGAAGTTAATAGACTGGTATAATTGGAAAGGAGTTATAACTGCTAATTCTTAAAAGATTATATACATGAATGATAACTGCTAATTCTTAAAAGATTATATACATGAAAGATATCTGTCTTCATAGCATTGGACAGGAGGAGATACCTTCCAAATTAAACTGGTGAGAACTCAAGGCAGCTGTTAAACCAAATGACTTGGGTGGAAAGCTGGAAAATGAAATGGTGCCAGCACAAAACAATATTCTGTGATGTGAACACATGGCTAGGAACCTGTAGCTACGATTCTTTGAAATCAAAGTCCCTGTAAACGAAGACTTGAAAGTGAATTTCAAAGTTAACTTGCAAGAGTGGTCTTTTTCATTCCACAGATCTCCAATAATGGCTTTCACCAAGAATAGGTCTGAATATTCTCTCCCCTCACAGACAGAAGATGGCAGTATTTCAAAATATTAATATTATTTATAAAGAGATACTAGCTGGTTTATGCAGTTTGGATGCCTGCTAGTGCTATATGATTGTATTCATTAGAATTACAGGTCAGCAGCAATGCTACACTATAATCTAGTGACTAGGGTATCTGAGGGATGGGAAAACATGCTGCAGTGTTATTATTCAAGATAACTCATTCTAGGGAAGGTGTATTAATACCTGCCTGCCATGTGAGGTTCCCTTACATTATACAGAGCACCAATGACTTTTCTGGAACCTGCAAAATGAGTGAAAACATTTGAGATCATGAGAACTGAGGTCTCTACAGGAACACCACAGGGCTAGTCTCATAATATAAATGACGACACCTTTAAGATCTATTCATTCTTTCAATGTTGGTTTCAGCAAAGTTTCAAGAAAGAATTCTCTAATGAGAATAAATTTGATTTCAGTCCGGATCTGTAACTAAAAGAGGCTGCCAAAGAATGAGTCTGGTCCACTTTAAAACACAAGCCTGGATTTATAATCTCATAATATCTCTCAAGGTATCCTAAACAAAAACCATTCCCACATAAATGTCAACAAAAGTATTTTGAGCATTTTTGCTCAAAAATGAACAAGCTACTGAAAATCTTAGGAACAGGGCAAATTTGCCCTAGTCACATAAATATAGTGAACTTTGCTTAACCAGACATGGTTAGTACAAAGATTTGGTTATAAAAGTAAAAAAAGAGATGTTCCAACTAAGTACATTAAATTCAATACGTTTATCATTGGATATGAGGCACAGAAGTGGCAGCTTTAATGGACACTTTCTGACTGTTTACGTAGACTTTATTAGAGCACTTGGGACAGGCAGAGAAGAGATGCGGGGAAGATGGCAGTTTTGAAAATAGGATAGGCAAACATCTTATTAGCTCTTCTATCAAACAACACCATTTCAATTGTGCTAACTTACTTTATATGTTACCAAAGAAACCATAAAGTACAAGCATTATAGTAATGTGGCCTATCACATTCAACCTCCTTAGAAGTAATGACCAAATCCTAGCACTGTACTCTGGATCTAATCTTGCCAATTATTCTGTTGGGGGAGGATCAGCATGCCAGGAGATAAATGGAGACAAGTGCTGTGCCTCACATCTGTGCCTCCAGCAGGAACCTTCCCTCCCCATTCACTGGCTTCTGTATAGGGCATCCAACCCCAGGACTTTTCCTAAAGAGGAAACCCACCATATGTGGGAAGGAGAAAGTTGAAATTTAACAAAAAACCTGATTGTGCTACATTTCGGGAGAAATTTCCATAGGGCCAATGGGGGCTCCTCCCATTATCATATAAAGAATTTAAGAACCCCAGGACCCCACAAGATCCTTCCATGGAGTCTTAGGGAACATTGTCACAAAGGATCGCCTCCATGTGTAGATCGGATCCTTGTGAAATTTATCTGAGAAAAGGCTAAATAAAAGCTGAGTGAGGCTCTCAGGATTTGACCTATTATATTTACCCAACTACCAAGGTAATGACAGCAAACCTAGTATTATAAGAAAACTTGTGGGCATGGAAGAATTATCTGGAGTCTCTCACTTTACTAATAGATTCTCACACACTGGGACATCCTGCTTATACTTTAGCACAATTAAACTTACTGTGATGGTTAGTTATGCTCTTCCTTGTCTCTTTATAATACATCTGTATACCTACCAGTAAAAGAAGAAAAAAACCCATCATTCAAAATAGTTGCACGTAATAGCATTCAATAATATATTTTTGTTTCTGTAGAAGAATTTTCTCCTGGCTACCTGTGTTTTCATTTCTTTCCTGTGTCTTTACAACATACAAGTTTTACAGGAGGAGCCTTCAAATACTCTGAAAAAAGCTTTCCACTAAGGTACTCTGGGAACCAAAAACAATACTCCTGTCTTATTCTGATGTGATCTGTGAAGCCTTAAAACTAATCTTAAAAACCTTTCTGCTATTAAAAGGGAAAGATCCCTTCTGGGGAAAAATATTTCCATAGGGCATGATACATGGGGAGAGAAAAATCATGAAATATATGAATCTTGATTACACACAGAAAATTGTTTCATGCGCTTCAAAAGGCACTTGCTTAGCTATGGTCAAAAGGCAGTCAGAAGGAACGAGCTTGAAAAATAAAAAACTATGTGGGAGATCCATGATGAATCAAAGGACGTCTCTTGTTCCAGAAAGGAGGAGACAGCCACCCAGGAACTTGGCTTGCAACCCAGTTATGTGTTTGGGAGTATTTTAGGGTCAGAGGGTAACAACTCAGGGCCAAACTCAACCTGTGCAGTGTGTATGGATTTGACCTCTCAGGCACTAACCCCCTGATAAAGGAAATAAAAGTGATCTTATGTAACTGACAGGAATTTTAAAAGAGGAGATTACACATTTTCTTTCAGATGTTTTTCCAGTTGTATTACCCAAGGGGCAGGTTCTGCAGTGATGTTCAGGCAAAACTCCCACTGAAGTCAACAGGAGTTCTGCCTGAGGAAGGACTGCAATGCTGACCCCTCAAATGTCAAACATCAAGCAACTCATCTACACTGAATTATAACAGCTCTTTGCATCGCTATCTGACTGCAGCCTCAGAGAATAACACAGTAAAAACAACAATGGTAATCCCATTTCTTCGGGTGTGTAAATATAATCCTGTGTTGAGCTTGTTTCTGGCAAATGGAAAAAATAGCTGCATTTCCATTTGGTATTCTGGGCTAAATTCTGCTCCTGTTTATATTTGCTCCCAATGAAATCAATGGCATTCCAAGAGTGTTAAAGAAAGCAAAATTTAGGTCTCTGTATATTTGTCTTGAATGATTAAGGAAGCTACAAAAAATTATAACAGCACCAAGAATCCTGCACTACTCTGGTGCTGGTTGGGTTCAGTCAGAACACCTGCTGACCTGCTTCTTCATGGAGAATATAATGTAGCAACATGCACAGCACCGTACCCTGCTGTGGTCAGGAAACAATGCTTTGTGAATGTAGGTTTTCCTTGGCTCTCTGCAGAACTATACAGATTCTATAAATTTTTGATTGACAGGAATTCTATACTTAACTTTCTCTACAAGAACATCCTATTAAAAGTTATTGATCAGATATTCAGTTGACAACTCCACGCAATTTAAATCCATCTCTCCACACAAGCAGCTGGCTAAGTAATAAAATTCTAGTTCATTCTTTCAATCAAATCCAATTAAACTGAGGGCTTTGTGTGTATTTTTTTCTGTGATGGCCTCTTAAATGTGGACCTTGCTCCCCTGTGTCCATCTCCCCTCTTCAAAGACTTTCTGGATAGAATTTTCAAAGCCACCTATCAATACTGGACACTCAATTTCTGCTAACTTTGTGGGAACGGAGCATCAAAATACTTTACACAGCACTGAAAATCTTAGCCTATGACTTTATTTGTTCAAAGTTTTATTTTTGGTAATTCATGAACATTGTTGGCTGACCCTGTATTTATCATCTTCCCCAAGTACCTTTCCCTTGAATTTTAAGTGCTTGTTTTCCTAATGATGTTTTGATTATGCTGTACGGTCCCTTGGCTGAGGGAAACACTTTTTAAGTAAACAGCAAAATAAAATAAAGCTCCTTTCTCAAGTTGAGCATGTCTGCTGTCCTGCTACACAGGTCCACAGAGAAGACCATGAAGACTGAAGGGCTTTTCCCAGAACTAGAAAGGCATTTATAAAGAATGTCTTTCTGTCCAGATGCAAGCTAACCCAAATGTCTTTGATCATGAGAACTGCAGTTACAAATAAGAGGGCAATATACATTTGTGGGTAAGATTTATCCGTATAAATATACGGTTATTGTCACTGCTAATATCGCTGCTTGGAAATTTTTCACCTAAACCTATCTCAATGAAAAATGCCATTTTTGTCTAAATAGAAATGTTTTGAAAAACATGTACATTTTGATAAAAATTTCCATGGTAAATATTTCACAGGGGGAAAATGTACATTTTGGAAAAAAATTGGTTTTGAAAATTTTTAAATTGTGTTTTCAAATTCCCTTTACATTTTATTTAATTTTTGTTTGTTTATTTTCCTCTTATTCACGACATGGTGCAGAATATCCACTTCTCAGGACATGTCATAATGTGACATATAATAGCTGAAATAGTCTATTATTTTTAAAATTGTTATAGGCAGCTGCTACTTAGTGCTGATTGAAACATCTTCTCTTATCTAGATTTTATGAAGTCTCAGACCGTTTTGTTCCAACGCAACCAGGAGGTACTTTGATTTAGAAAATAGGAAAAGGTTACTCCGCAAGGATTTGCGCAACAGGGTGGGACTAAATATGAGGAAAGGTCGCAGATCCTGTTCCAAACTGAGAACCAGAGGAGGCCATTGGGCACAGGCCTCAGTGGGCGGTGATGAATAGACCCTCCTGCCAAGAAGGTGCACCAGAAAGCATCATGACCACTGGGAGATCCAATTCCTTCCAGGAATCTCCTGTTATGAGCAGAAAAAGGGAGTAATTTGCAGTGCTCCTTTGCAAGGTGCAGCTCCTAACCCTGTATGTCTATCAAGCACTTCTGGTCAGTGCAAAGGGAGTATGGAACCTTGGCTCTCTGCCCATTCCCCATTCACTAACTCCTATGGGGAAAGGGGGAGCATTTCCAGTGCAGCCCCTGCACTTCCTGAGCCCAGGAGCTGTAATCCAGGCTGTGTACATGCACCAATCAGATCCTTACTTTTTCCTACTTCCCTGAACAGCTGCATCACAGCTAGGCACAGAAACTCAGAATAGCTAACAGACAACTTTTAATACAGAAACATGTTTCTTTTTATGAGGCAAAGGCTAGACCACTCTGTGGGCACTCCACACACCTGGCTGCTTCCACGTATACTTTTAAGTATGTTTGTTCCATACATTTAGTAGCAGCGAGAATGCATTAGCATTTTTGAAAAAGATTCTCCCTTACTTCATCAATTGGGACATTAACTAACATTCAGTTTATGAAGACAAAAGGAAAAGAATTAACAACATGGAAATGCCCCTTTAATGTAATCCATTTAAGTACTACTAATGTGCCACACAATCAATTGTTACTAAGTTGTATGTGCAACATAGAGAGAGGAGGCACTGACAGCAGAGAGGGGGAAAGAAATACAGCTATAGAATAAGAAGAAAAAAGGCCCAACTTCCAAACTAAACCCCAACCCTCCCTTGCCACAACTTCCCTCCCTCCTCCTATCTTTCACACCCTCCCCCCCCCCCAAGCCCTCCCACACTCTCCAAACCCCTCACTGCTTATGGCCAAGTGCAGGCACTGAGCCTGTCACTTCCCTTCACACACAAGACATCCCTCATTTAGTTGATGTGAGCAGAGGCAGCAGCAAGGAGCAGACAGAATGGAGGGAAGTGACTTAAAGCCAATTGATTTTGCTCCCCCTCACTTGGAAGGATGATGGGGGAGGTTGATGGGCAATGTGAAGGCTTAGGAAGACAAAAGGGGTCTGAAAGAGAAACGTGGACCAGAGCTGATGAAGTGAGGGGGCTTCTGGGTTTGGTGGGGAAAGTTATCAGGTCAGGTCCTAATGTGGAGTAAATTAGCTTCAATGGAACTTTACTTAGGAACTGTCCCTGTCTCTGTGGGAGGGCAAGGGGGCTCACGTGGGAGAAAATGTCTGCTTGAGGGGCCTGAATTTTCAGGGTGCAAACATTTGGTTGATCCACACCTAGGGTAGCCTCAATCTGCCTGTACCGTTGGTATTACAAAAGGAAGAACCCTGTCTTTTCCTATTGTTCTGTAGTTGTGAATTTCTGAATTGGTGACAATGACTTTTAGGAGGCATTAGTTAAATGATGAAGTTTGAAGGCTCATTTACACCAGGGTAAATCCTGGGCCCAATTCTCCATTGGCCTGTACCACATTTAGGGTACGGCTACACTTGGAAATGTGCAGCGCTGGGAGTTACAGCTGTGGTCATACAGCTGTGTAGGAATAGCGCTGCAGTGTGGCCACAATGACAGCTACCAGCGCTGCAGTGTGGCCACATTTGCAGCATTTGCAGCGCTGTTGGGAGTGGTGCATTGTGGGCAGCTATCCCAGCGTTCAAGTGGCTGCAATGTGCTTTTCAAAAGAGGGAGGTGGGTGGAGTGTGACAGGGAGCGTCGGGAGACAGAGAGAGCGGATTTTTGGAGCAGACACTGTGACAGCTCCCTGCCTTGCGAGTTCAAAAGCGGGGGGTGGGGTGGAGTGTGACAGGAGTGTGGGGACACAGAGAGAGCGGATTTTTGGAGCAGACACTGTGAGCTCCCTGCCTTGCAAATTCTGGCCATTTCCCCCACCCCTCTCTCAATCACTCTTAAATGTAAAAAGGCTTCAGAACCAGATAAGCAGCTTCTCCGACGGACTCCCTCCCCTGCGCCTGCTGTTTGTCTCCTCTAACAAGCAAACAGCTGTGAAGATTCCAAAGCCTCCGCTCGCTCAGCTGAGCAAAGAGCAGCTGTGTTTGGGTAGCTCCGGGGAGTACCTTCCGGTTTGTTGTAGACAGGAATTCTGGATACCTCTTAATACTCTGGAGGCCAATAACAGTGCTGGTGAGTGTCCACACCTGATGAGCAGCGCTGCATCACCAGCGCTGGATTCGCTACACCCGTAGCAGACCAGGAGTTACAGCCAGCGCTGCAGCCAGGGAGTTGCAGCGCTGGCTGAGCTTTGTAAGTGTGGACACCGAGTAAGTTGCAGCGCTGTAACCCCCTCACCAGCGCTGCAACTTGCAAGTGTAGCCAAGCCCTTAGTAATTTATGCTGGTCCTAGTGAGAAAAAGGTGTAAAGCAGAATAGCAGCACCTTATACCCACATTGCACTGGCAGAAATGACTGTATTACAACAGAGAATCAAGCCCTCCAGATGTCAGCATTTTTGTTTTGAAATGGCAGTGGAGAGAGAAAGAGGAATTTGGCCCCTAGACTCTAGAACTAGCTCTTATTCTCAGAACTTTAACATTCCATTTCTCCTTGAAAAAAACTGTCTCCCCAGTCAGAGACAAGCAAGATCAGTGATCCAAATGCAAATATTTCACAGTCTCTTGCTCAAGCACAGATGAATGGCTGGCATGAAGAGTGTGTCCATGGGAAACGCAAGACGCCCTGGGGTACTCTACTCTCTTAAGCAGATCACTCTGTGGCTCTTTTCCAAGTAAAGGTGCAGGAGTGAGTGTTTGAAAACATTTGTTGATTACGTTGGCAGAGGTCACATCAAAAAGAGTGAGCAGTTCAACCTACTCAAATGAACAGGAGAAAAATTAACTGATGGCAAGACTTGGAGAAAGAAAGAAAAAAAAAACCACAGCAAAGTTCAGAGCTGCTAATTCAGCCCTCTACTAAATTAGGAAGAGGCCATCTGTTAGTTCCAAGAAAAAGTCCCTTAAATGATGAACAGAGAGTCATTTAGAGCAATTCAAAAGAAGTGTGAATTGCTGGAGCAAGTCTACTGGCTAATATGTGCTGTGTAATGGCTCAGACAGCATAGATAGTTTTACTTCAGTAATGTATCCCTGTGCTGGGAAAAAAATACACAGCTCTCAGAGCTGGCAGCACCAAACTGAGGCTCTTTTAGGACTCAGGAACCAGAAGTGTCTGTGGAGGGGAGGTTTTGCAAACAAAGAAAACAGCTAGAGAGAAGTTTCTGGGTTGGCTGCCTTTCGCTCCCTCTCTAAATTTTCCATCCCTAGGCACTGACTCTGTGGGAGCTCCAGGGCTCAAGCACCCACTGAAAAAAAAATAGGGGGTGCTCAGCACTTGCAGGGCCAGATTAATCTTTTGCGGGCCCCCGGTGCTCAGCTTGTGGCTTCACCCATGCTCTGTCCCCAGGCCCTGCCTCTGCTCAGTCTCTTCCCTCTGAAGCCCCACCTGCGCCTCGCACGGGGGGTGGGGGAAGGGGGCAGAGAAGAGTACTCACTGGCAAAAACAGAAGTCAGCACCTCTGTTTCCATCTGTCCATCCATCTAGCTAGTCTTGTTTTTTCTACACTTTCCACCCCAGTTGTTTCTAAGATCATCATTATCTGTGATTTTATTCATCCCCCTTGATCTCTCCAATGTTAGGCTGACTCCTCCCCTTTCGTTTCTTTTAGTCTGTTCTCTTTGTTATACCCATATTTCCATTTCTCTCCCCTAACCCGTCCTTAATGAAAAACGCCAGATTCTGACCCCGCCCCAGGTTTTATATTGATGTGACACAACTAATTTCAGTGGGATTATTATCGTTATTATGGGCAGGATTTTCAAAAGGATCTAAGAGAATTAGGTGTCCAACTCCTAATTAATTCTAGTGGAGTTGGGTGCCTAACTCATTTAGATACGTATCAAAATCTCTCTTTGTATGTGTATCAGTGGCACTTAGGGGACACAAATGAGATAAGGACCTTGTTATGCTAGGCACTGTACAAATAGTAAGAGACAGTCCCTGTTTCAAAGACCTTAACATCTAAAAAGATAAGACAAAGGAAGGATTATTATCCCCATTTCACAGATGTAGAAGTGAGGCACAGAGAGGCTAAATGAACTTCTTCACTGAGTTTGTAGAAGAGCTGGGAACTGAACCCAGATCTCCTAAAACCTGGCCTGGTACCTTAACCACAAGGCCCTCCTTTCTCTGGCCTGTAGCGTAGTCCCGTGCTTTCTGAGTACCGATTTAAAATGACTGCTGCAAGTGAGGTCAGATACCTCAGAGATTACCCATGACATTTAAAGGGTCTGAAAAACTCACAGGGTACTGGTGCTGGCAGGGTTTGGCCCACCTTTACAATCAGCCTGGACTGCTGGCCAGCCTAGGGTTTCTTTCATTTGAATAAGAAAAATGGGAGGAAGGGGAAAAAAGCCCACACCCCTTTTTGTTTGTTCTGTGCCTAAAGGGAAAGACTTTTCCACAGGAATGCAGCAGTTTTCTGCCACTGCTTCCCCACCTTTTCCCATGCTAAGCCACATATGCAAAACAGTTTTCCCTCACCTCCTCTCTCTGCTTCCCGCTTGTACATGCTCCTTAGTGTTTCCGTCATCCTCACAGCGACAGCTTGTCATAACCATTTCAAACAGATTGTTGGGCAGAGGGCGTGAGGAAGAAGGTGTCAATGGACACAAAGGAATCATCAGTGATTAGAAGTTTAGCAATTCATAGGCAGTTGCACATTATGAACCAGAGCCAAAAGCAGGTGAGCAACTGTGATCACAAGCACAATTGTATTAAAGAGTCTTTTTAGTCTAAACCCTTTTATACTTCATTATAAATTGAACTCTTTCCAGCTTAACAATGGGACTCTTTCCCCCCTAGACTGATCAGAGCCATAAGAGCTGCAAGCTTCCACAGCCCTATTGCTTCACTGAAAAATCATTTGTTTTCAGCATTTTAGTTTGGAGTCTGTATTAAAAGAACAGCTCAAATCAAACAAGAGCCCTCTCTTCAAGAGATGCTGGAGGAGGTAGAGGGGGGAGAAGGCATCTTGAATTTCAAGTAGACTTGTGAGAACTAGAAGATCACTTATATTTGAGAAGAAAGAAAACATATTTGCATCTGGCACATACATCTCACAAGCAGAGCAACCTTCATGATCCATAAAAGTAACACCATGTATTTATACAGCATCTTTATGAAGAAGCACCAGACCCTGAAGTGTCTGATAAAACATTTTAAGTGTAAAAATATATAGCCAAGTTAGAAACACAACAGTTCTGACACATCAAGGTGATGGGTCTGCTTCTCCACTGCCTTATGGTCATTTACACTGGTATGAAGTGGGTAATCTTGCACACCCACTTTACACAGGTTTAAGTGATTACAGAAGAAGCAGAGCAGGGGATACTCATATATTCCAACAGAGTGGCATTAAGAAAGGGCTGCTAATGTGAATGGCCAAGTTAAGCCAGAAACAAGGGTTCAATTCCATCGTGACTTACAGTCATGCAACTCTCATGAGACACTGATGTATATCAAGGCACAATTTGTTGCAAATTTCTTCCTAAAGCTGCAAGTAGGAGCTTGGAATCAAAGTGAGGGATGAACTTTTGTTTAGCTCAGTTAAATGTCTTGGCTCAGGATCAAAATAGCAACCACACAGCAGATCCACTAGTGCTCAGTGACCAAGGTAACACATTCTCCCTCTTCCGACCCTACAGAGCCCCTCTGCACTAAAGCCCAGATATTTGGGTTTGCATAGGATTAGGGGCAGGAGAAGGGTTTAGCCCTGAGTGAGCAAAAGGTGAAAAGTTCTCTCTGAAGAACCTGTTTCCTATACACAGTGCAAACATGAAAGCTCTAAAGAGAAGGGAGTTGGTTACATTGTTCAGTCTGTGGTTAGGTTACTGGGATTTGGTAAATAAAAAACATTTTTACAACTCATTAAGAGGAGTTTTGGGAAATGTTCTCATATCCGTTTTCAAGATGCTGTGAAAAGCCCATATTCTCCTATGGGAGCATTTGTTTTAAACTAAATGTTCAACATGAAGAAGCAGATCAGGCTGAGGAACGGTGACATGTGTTAGTACTTAATAGAGCTGATAAATGGCAAATTATTAATGGGCTATTGCTTTTACCTGTTAAGTTTGACAAAAGGACAGTGTTTAGACATCATCATAAAGGAACTGCAAATCAGCCCATGAAGATAAGTGTGTGTAACCAGAGCACTTGTGCTGGTTTTGCAAGAATAATCAGTTATTTTCATGTTCTGTTATTCTTTACACCACATGAATAATATTTTCCATGTGTGTAGCTGAAATTTCTACCTAGACTTCATAAAAGCAGCACTGGTCTCTCAGGTCCCTGGAGGGAGCAATAAATCATAGAGGAGTAGGAGGTGAAGGGACTTTGAGAGGTCATTTAGTCCACCTCCCCGCACTGAGGCAGGACCAAGTATACTTAGACCCTACCTGACAGGTGTTGATCTAACCTATTCTTAAAAACCTCCAATGATGGGGATTCCGCAATCTCTCTCAGCCTATTACAGTGCTTAACTATCCTTACAGTTAGAATATTTTTCTAATATCAAATCTAAATCTCCCTTGCTGCAGCTTAAGCCCATTATTTCTTGTTCTCCCTTCAGTTTATACTCTATCATTATCTTTCCATTACTCTTCTATGCCAGCTCTCTTTGTTAAAGTAAATCACACATGGAAGCTCCTCTGATCTATGTTTGAAGGGGACCTACTGCACATAGTTTTGGCAATCACTCAAGGAAGTAGAGGTGGACCAGCCACCCACTCAACATTACCCTGCCAGCACCTCAAGGAAAGCCTTCAATGAAATACCCAAGTGTTGCATGTGTGGAGCACAGCTGGAGAGGACCACAGGCTGAGAAGGGTGGGTGACCATATCCTCTTCCCTGCAGCCCTGAGGGAAATGCACACCACCGAAAGTACAGCTTTCTGGTGTATTCCTTTAGTAATGTGCCCCTTTTGCTTTTGGACAACCATGTATGGGGTGGTTTTTGGGCCAGTGGCAGCTCAAGCATATCTGGCAGCATGAGCTCCTGACTTGAGAGCCTCTGACACCTGGTTTTGATAGAATCATGCTGGATATGAACTGGAACAGACCTAGCAGGGCCTAGAGTTGGTGCAGAAGCACAGGGCCCACATGGTTTTGATTTTTTTGTGGATTCCAAGGGATACACAGAGCTGGGGACAGAACTATTGCTGTAAGGCAATGTCATTAAGAGTTTTGGTTCTCTTGCTCCTCTGCCCTGTAGATATATTAATAGGATCAAAGATACAGGCCATTATCAGGCACCATTTATTTCTCTACTGCTTGTTCCAGAAGACAGTGTTACTATAATTTTTCACAGACCTTAGAAAAGGCAAACACCATAATTTCAAAATCTGTCTATCCAAAAATATACTGTGTCTTTACTTCTATATTAGGGGACAATAAATAATGATAAATTAACCTTCACAGAGTATAAATAGTACTATGTTACTAAATGCAAAAACTGTCCACGTTTCAGCTAAGCAAAACAAATTTACTGGCTTCAAAGAGAAATTCCCTTTTAGAAAAATCTTTGCTTCTGGGATTAAACTATATGATGTGTAGCAAGTATGTGCTGATTCAGATAATTATGTAAGTGTAGATCACCTGTTATCAGGTAACGCTTTGCCTTTTGAATATTGATGCTGAAATATTTTTGGGTAGAGATGAACTTAAAGTAGCTAATGCATAGGGTTTGCCATTAAAAAGCCAATGATTACAAATAGATATGATACAGTGATAACATAAGAACGGCCATACTGGGGTCATACCAATGGTCCATCTAGCCCAGGGGCCTGTCTTCTGAAAGTGTCTGGTGACAGATGCTTTAGAGGGAATGAACAGAACAGGGAAATTATTGAGTGATCCATCTGCTGTCATCCAGTCCCAGCTTCTGGCATTTGGAGGTTTAGGGAGACCTAGAGCATGGGGTTGCATCCCTGGCCATCTTAGCTAATAGCCATTGATGGACCTATCCTCCATGAACTTATCTCATTCTTTTTGGAACCCAGTTATACTTTTTGGTCTTCACAACATTCCCTGGCAATGAGTTTAACAGGTTAACTGTGCAATCTGTGAAGAAGTTCTTCCTTTTATTTGAAACCTGCTGCCTATTAATTTAATTGGGTGACCCCTGATTCTTGTGTCATGTGAAGGGGTAAATAACACTTCCTTATTCACTTTATCCACACCATGCATGATTTTATAAACCTCTATCATATTCTCCCTTCATCATCTTTTTTCTAAAATGAATAGTCCTAGTCTTTTTTAATCTCTTCTGGTATGGAAGTTGTTCCATATACCTAATCATTTTTGTTGCCCTTCTCTGTGCTTTTTCCAATTCTAATACACCTTTTTTGAGATGGGGTGACCAGAACCACATGAAATATTCAAGGTGAGGCTTACCATAGCTTTATATAGTGGCTTATGATATTTTATGTCTTATTATTTATCCCTTTTTAATGGTTCCTAATAGTCCATTAACTTTTTTGACCACTGCTGCACAATGAGTGGATGTTTTCAGAGAACTATCCTCAATGACTCCAAGATCTTTTTCTTGAGTGCTTATGATACCCCAGTTATTTCCTGTGTTAAGTCTTTATGTTATTATTTGCCCAAGTATTTCAAGTAGTTCCACTGAGGCCAAAGGTGTTATTCACTGTACGAAAGTATAGTTCAATCTTGCCCATTATGTCTAATCAACCTTCTTCTTGTGGTCTGATCTCAGAGACAGTGTTCTGAAACAATTAAATTAAAATAAGTTCTGCTGCCTCTGGGCACATTTACTGCTACAGAGGAGGAACAGAATTTTCCCTTCAATAAGTCATTGGACAGTCAGATAAAATCATGAAGAGCTCAGAAATGTCCCTTATATATACAAAAGAAAATCCAGGTTTTAATTTTTAATTGAGAGCTTCACTTCAATATAATAGATCATCATTTCTTACTATAACAGTAAGAAGAAAGCAAACATTAGGTTCTTTTAAATTGTCATTATTTAATCTATAGCTTTGCTTAAAATTTTGAGCTTAGAACCAGATCCTCAGTTGCTGAATAGTGGTATAGCTAAAATGACTTTCATGGAGCTATGCTAATTTACACCTGTGGGAGATCTGGCTTTATGGGCCTTATTCTCCATTAGTTTACACCATTGACTTCAGTGATGCCATTCCTGGTAGAGGGTTTGCTTCTGCATCACCACTGTCAATGGGAGCAGAATCACATCCTTTTACTGGGTAATCAGGCCATCCACCATTATGGAATCAATTATATAAATCAGGCAGACCATATTGTCCCTTTTCTGGCCTTTTGGTCCTAATTGCAGTTAACATCTTTTAATACAAATTTATTGATGGGATTTTAACACCTGTACTTTGATCTAGAAATATTGTTAGGATCTGTAACATCAAAGGAATTGATAGTTACAATAATCTAAAAAGAAAAACATAATTCAACTTAATTTAAATCTCAAAAGCCTAGAAGTCAATTAATATAAAATACTTTGTGTAAAGGTAGGGTTGCCTGAGCAGAAAGCCGAGGGAAGAGCAACCTAGCATCTGAGCTCTTCTGAATGGTTAATAGATTTGATCGTCACAAAAACCCTGTGAAGTAGGGAACTATTATTGCCATGTTACAGAGGGGAAGCTGAGGCACAGGGCAGATCGAGTCACTTGCCCAAAGTCAAACATGAAGTTTGTGACTGAGCTAGGAGCTGAACACAGCTCTCCAGATTGCAAGCCCAGTGCCCTGTCCCCATCACTAGTGTTATTAAATCTTTTCAGCTCAGTGACTCCTTTTAAAAAAAAAACTTTTTGGTGGCCCCCTGCCATGCACATTTTCTTACTCTTACTTTTACAGTATCAGTGGTAAGTCTATATAATTTTTGGTGTGTGTATTGCGAGAGGTTGAGAGAATACTGACCTTGAAGGGCATATATATGAGCAGGAGCAAGATTTTCTTTGCTTTGCTGTAATAACATTTTCAATTCCTTACAACCCCCAATTGCCTTTTGTGATCCACCTGTTGAGAAGCAGTGGACTAGATCATCCTTCCTGCCCTGCTAAGACATAAAACCCTGGACACCAAAGTCTTCTCAGAGTAACTGAGTGAGACATGGTCTGATGTGAGATCATTCACATGAATTACTGCTTTGATGTGATAGCCCAAAATGTGACCTCTCCATTTTAGACTCCCCATAGGCAATCTCTGGACTCACACACAGAGCTAGCCATATACTTCCAATCCTGGTCAGACCACTTTCTCCCTCCAGCTGGACATAAAACTTTATTCTCTGTCAAAATCCAAAAATTACTTATAGCAAATTGTACCCAACCAGTATGTAAAGGAGAAGAATTAGTGAAGCATCATGACCTCTCCCTGATAACTACAGTAGAGATACGTGACTCAAGTATCTAACCATCCAATGCCAGCGCCCTCCCAAATTGTTAGGGTTCTTTGACAGCCTGTGACAGAAAATGGATGCAGCATGAGAAGTTGAGCATTGGTGGTGGAAAGAACACTTATGCCTATGGCACATCATAATGGTAAACCTTTTGAGGTGCTCTCTTCGCTAGTCTTAAAAAAGCATATAACCCAGGCGAATTTTCCTTTAAGTATGTAAAACTGATTTCTTTGGCTAAAGGTGGAATTCTTTTTAAATCCATGTTCTGAGCCACCTGTAAAACTGAAGATGTCATTATGTGAAGAAGTAACTAAATATTTAACAAAAGATGATAAAAACTCATCCCATCTTTCCTTTGCTTGAGTGTTCTAAGGACATTTTAGTTTGCTGGGAGTTGTTTGTTCTCTATGCATTAACACATGGAAAAGAAATTAGATTACACATTATAGTGGAATAATATTTGGTCATGAAAGAGTATCTAATTAAGCATCCTTCTTAAGTTTTAAAATGTTCAGCAGTTTACAAATATGTTAAAGAAGGGTTCTCTTAAAAAAGAACATAGATGAATTCAAACACAACCAAATAAACTTAAAATCCAGCACACCTGTCCATGCTGAACAGAGATTTGCACATTTGAAACCATCTTAAAATTCAAATACTGATCTTAGCATCTTGCTTCAAAGAGAACAGCCTAGCCAATGAGGAGTGTTTGGAATTAATGTATTGGAATGAAATCTGCTGATTGGCAGGAAGTGTGATGAAGCCGATAGCCAAACATTTTCTGGGATTGTTTCAAAGAAGTTATACAGGACTTGGATTATGAATATCCCTGAGGAAGGAGTCTGTCATTCCTGATTAGTTTATCAAAATGATCCTGTTTCATCAGATAGAATGAATCGGCTTAATCCTTGCATTTGGTAAATTTTCCTCCTCACATTTTTACTCATGGCACATCCAGAAGGCACTGAATTTTGCTACATTCTGACACATTCCATAGAGAGCAATTATTAATAATTCTTCAACGCAATTCCTTAAGATGATGTCAAATAGTGAGAGATGCTGAAAACAGGCACAAACAGTAATTTAGCTCTGTCAATAGCACTTTCCATTATCCTTCTGGACATGCCCTTCAGAACAGCCTTCCAGGCTTTTTTAAAATGAAGCCTTCTTAATATTAACAATCATGGTTCCTACTGTTGACACTATAAAAGTATCTCATATACAATGGTTAAAAGAAATAGTAGAGGCTCAAATACTGCATCCATTGAAATAACTGAAAGATCCCAAGAAGGGTGCAAAATATTTATATTCATTTTTCTGAATGTCAAAAGAAGTCTGGGTCAGTTCTTATTTGAGGGCTGATTCCAATACCCTTCCGAGTAGGAGTTTATTCTATTCACTACTCGCTGAGTAAAATGCTACTCAGTATGAGAAGGAGAATCTTGCAGCAATTTCTCCATCTATCCAATGTACCATTTCACTGTGCATTTCCCCCAGTTTGAGTGCTTCAGTAAAACAAGAAATCACTGTCAATTAGACAATGCTAATCTTTAAAATGGAAGTAATTGAAAACTGTTATCACAGTAGTTCGCGTGTAAAACTTCAACAGCGGTATCAGCTTTTACATCTCCTCAATGCTGATTTCCAGAGTACTGTTTGAAATAATGCTTGAAGCCCCAATGAAAACAGAAGTGAGGTTTGCTTTTCCTTTAATACTTTTGTCATCTTTTACATCATTGAGAAAATAATAATTCTTCTGAAGAAAAAAAATGCCTGCTGGTATCATTAAAAGGCGTAAAACACTGCAAGATACAACTCTCTGAAGTCAAAGTAGCTATTTCTGTCAAACAAAACAATACAGCAATTTATAACTCTGCTCCCAAGTTTTATGTTATTGCAGAATATTTGGTCCTTTAACAATTAATCATAAATCCAGTCACTGACAAGATATTGGGCTCCCTTTCCTCTGAGAGGGGAGTGGAATGTATCTCAAGAAGTAAAAACAGCAGGCTGTTTGCCAATTTGTCAGACTAAAGCCCTGTTCAGGGATGTCTGAATGTCCTACCATAACAGTAATGTGGAATTTCTGATTCGGCAGTAACCTAACGACCGGGACAGCCAAGCGTCAGATGGAGTCTATGGATTTTGAAATGAGTTGCTGTTTTGGAATACTTAATGAATTTAGTGCAACAAGAGTTACAAACCCTAGTGGAATGATTTCTACACTATATTTTTGCTGTACATCCGGGGAGAAGACTTTATGTCAATGGGAAGAGTGTAGTTGTAATTTCAAGGCACAGTTGAAGAGTGTGGGACATGAATTTTTCACATGAGAAATGGGCAATTGCTTTCATTTATTCAATGGCCATTCAAAGACACACACATTGATGAAATACTGGAGCCTTCACATTAACAATGGTGTTAGATGTCTGAAGCAATTCATATTGAAAGAGAGAACTGCAAACTACAAATATAAATTGCTTTAAAAAAGTGTTAAAACTGTCCAAAATTCCTGTATGTGTCATTTATATATGCTGTATAATTAGCTACCAATAGCTTAGGCTGCATATTTATCTAGTTTGCTTGTTTGTGAAGTAGGATGCTACGTATGACACCCACCCACTATATTTTACATGAAAAAGTATATAGTCAAAGAAAAAATATGGAGTTCCTTGGATTCATGCAAGAGACTTCAAGTATGCAAAATTAATGGCTGTTTTTTCTCTGCCCTCTAAAGATAGCTGGAGCCCTCCAGAGAGATGGATTTGGTGGCAGAATCATCCACACTGGGAGCAGCTCACCCTTCAGACCAGTGGTTCTCAACCTGTTTAACACTGCGAGCTGCATATGCAGCTCTGTGTGTGTTATGTGGGCCACATCCGCACAATACAAATACTACCAGTATGGCCCTGAGGATGTCACATGGGCTGCAGATGTGTGCTGATTGGGCTGAAAGTGGCCTGCAGTTGAGAACCACTACTTCAGAGCAATAAATGATTCTTTCTTAGTAAACTTAAAATAAAATGACCCTCTACAAAAACTAGTAACTGGATACATCTTAACTGAGCAGACAGATTTTCTTGCTGATAAACCAAATAGTATGTTTCAGCCTCTTGCGGATAAGGGTAAGAACCAAGTGTTCTTACATTTTTAATGGAGGAGTGTAGCATATTTTGAGGTATTGTTAAAACAATAGCAAGGAACAACATTTCAGTTTCTGGGAAAGATGTCCTAATCTAGAACTAATGGGGTCTGTCTAGCAACACAGGACAGGCTCCTGACAACTAGCTAAACACCCTTAATTTCATTTGCAACAGATCACAGCACACTAAATCCTTTGACAGAAAGCAGAGTTGGAGGAGGCACTTATAGTGGTTTGAGAAAATAGTAACTGAATGTCACATGTGCTTCTGGTAAGGTTTTAGAACTGAAGCAAATTCTTATTCAGCCCAGAAAGTGTGTAATGAAATGCACACGGGTCGGTGAATGTGCAATATGATGGCAGATGAGGTTCAATGATGATAAATGCGAAGTCATGCACGCTGAAGGGGAACAACTGAACTACTTGTACATCTTGCAGAATTCTATATTAATTATACTGACTGGAAAGAGACACTGCTTGGCATTGCTGTGGATAGACTCAGTGAAGACCTCTGCTCAGTGTGCAGTTGTGGTCAGAAAAGCAAATAGGATGTTAGGATGCATGAAAAAGACCTGTTTCATTGTTTTCCCATTCCAAGCTCTTGCTCTGTGTCCTTCCTTGTTTGTCGATGTAGATCATGACTGCAGAATGGTCTGCTCAGATTACAAGTTGGGCATTTGATCTGTGAAAACTAACAGGGCTCTGGGGACTGCCTTGAGTTCTAACATCTTGATATTGTAGTGCCTGCCATACCAAGGGTCCCTGGGCTGAAACCCAAGTGGTTAAGGTCTGTCTGATCAGACTGCTTGTTTTCTTCCCTGGATCACTTCCTATGCTGGTCGATCTCCTCCTCAGGGGCTCGTATTCTCAGTGTGGTTCTGTCCTAGGGTCAAGCCCCTTGTTCCAGTTCTCAACATAAGAAAGGAAAGGGAATTAAGAGAAATAAAGAGTGGCAGGAACTTCTCATTCCTAGCAGGATCCTCCACCTCTCTGTCCTACTGCTCTGTGCTCACAGACATCTGAAGGTAGCCTGGGTCTCTGCTGTGCTTCTCTCTGGGAGCTGAGGACCTGTGCACCTCCCCAGGCTGGAGCCTTCTGAACTGAACTTCTTTCTTTTTTTAAGCCTCCCCCTCCAAGACTGGCATGCCTCACAGTTGTGGTGGGGTAGAGCTGACTGCGTCCAAAGCTGCTCTTTAACCCCTTCTTGCTTGGTGTGAGATTTGTACACCCCACCACAACTGAATATTGACTCTTAAATCCTGGCCTAAGCTTTTCAGAGACAGGAAAAAACCTGGAAATAAAACAGAAAGGTGAGCTTTGCACTGCAACCAACTGAAGGTGGATACTGAGCTTTTATGAAAACCTGACCTTAACTGTGCATTGTGGATGAACGATCCATTGGTGCTACCTAACATCTGTTTACAAAAAAATAAAAAAATAAAAATGCATATTAAGTCAATCTGCCAAAGATATTAATCTTAAATTACTGAAAAGAAAAACAACAAGGAGGCTATTCAGAAATTATTTCTATTGCCATTTCTCTGCCATGGTTATATGCCTGCTGTGTATATTTATTCTTTGGAGCACTTCATAGAAAGAAATACTGCCTTCAGATTTACATTGCAATGTTCAAAGAGGCCATAGGAAGATGCACTGCTGCACTAGGATTTCTGTTTAAATACACTGTCATTTTCCCAACAAAGCACAAGAAAACTGAATAGAATTTGCTTCAGCCTTCAAGCCTGTGGCTTGCCAAGGTCCTGCAGAAAGAGCCATACAGCTTCCAAGTAGTCATGGTGTTCTCCCAGCCTGTTCACAAGGCAATTCCACACAGTTTTATCAGGATGAGGGACTGGTAAGAAACGCTGCTGCCCAATCCATAAACCAGGCTACATGTGAAAGTGATATGCTAGTGTCATATCTGGCCCCAGGACTGCAGTTCCACATTCAAACCTTGAGAGTACCTGGATTATAGATGATGGGCATTTCTGTCAGGCATGTAGCACCATCGTCTCCCATGAACTTCAATTAACTTAGCCCCATCTGGCATAGGGGACTGATCGCCGGTATGGGAAAAGGATCAAGGATGTGACAATTAAAGGGGCAGGCCATCACCTCCCTACCTGCAACATCTCCCATGACTCTTTAGAGACCAACAGAGCTGGGAAATTTTTCCAAATGCTGTTTGAAAGTTCAGATGATCTGTCCTCATTTGTGCATTCCATTGGCAAGAAGCAACACTGCTAATACCAAATGGCAAGTTTACTGGAAGGAGTAACATGTGGGGGTGGGGGGAACTTCTGCAGAATGTTATATTAACTCCGCCAAACATCTTCCACACTGACTCTTCAGAAACAGCTTACTTGATTTGAGATGGCACATTCACACAATTCAGGTCTGAATACTTACTATTAAACTAGTGCCTAACATCTCTGTGAAATATTACCAGCTGCCTAATTTCCATATCATTTTCATACCTAGCAGTCCTGGTGGGATTGTTGAGTTGCTACAGAAGCAATAAGCACAGGACTAATATGTAATGTTTTTCTTTCCTGTGGGAGTTTGTAGGCAGTTCTTCTGGGTTTCTCAAAAAGAAAAGCTGTAATTTCTCTGTTTCTGTGTTAGAAGTAGAAATATGAAATCCTGATTAGCATTTCTGCAAGGAATGTAGCTCAAATCCTAACTTGTCCTCAATTTAAATAACTGCTTAGTACATCACTTTCCAGCTGTTGTTCCAAAACAAAAAAACTTTTTTTAACCAAGACTCAAGTGTGTCAGTGGAATACACTAGCACAGTGGTCTCCAATCTTTTTATGCATAAGATCACTTTTTGAATGTAAGTGCAAACCAGGATCTGCCCTGCCCCTTCCCCGAGGCCCTGCCCTGCTCACTCCGTCCCCCCTCCCTCCATTGCTTGCTCTCCCCCACCCTCACTCACTTTCACTGGGCTGGAGCAGGGGGTTGGGTTCAGGAGGGTATGCAGGCTCTGGGCTGGGGCCGAGGAGTTTGGAGTGTGGGAGGAGGCTCTGGGCTGAGCCTGGGGCAGGGGGTTGAGGTGCAGGAGGGGTTATGGAATGTGGGCTCTGGGAGGGAGTTTGGGTGCAGGAGGGGGCTCCAGGCTGGGACAGAGTGTTGGGGTGCAGGATGGGGTATGTGATGCTGGCTCCAGGAGAGGGCTCAGGGCTGGGGCAAGGGGTTAGGGTGTGGGCTCCTGCTGGGCGGCACTTACCTTGGATGGCTCTCAGTTGATGGTCACTCACTCATGCCCGTCACCCCAGTCGGGGTATGGGCCGCCAACCACGGATCTCCAGAGTCCTCTATCCTGGGCCATTCGCTCTAGCTGGTTCCAGGTATAGCCCATTTTTTTGCTATCAGCCTGAAGGTCGCGTCGCCAGGTGTTTCTTGGACGGCCTCTTTTCTGCTTGCCTTGGGGGTTCCACCGCAGTGCCTGTCTGGTGATGTTAGTTGGCTGCTTGCGTAGTGTATGTCCTATCCAACCCCACCTTCTCCTTCTGATTTCTTCCTCTGCTGGGAGTTGACGGGTCCTCTCCAAGAGGTGGATGTTACTGATGGTGTCTGGCCAGCGGATCTGGAGAATCCTTCTGAGGCAGCTATTAATGAAGGTCTGGATCTTCCTGATGGTTGTTTTGGTTGTCCTCCAGGTTTCAGCTCCATACAGTAGGACTGATTTCACATTGGAGTTGAACAGTCGAATTTTTATTGCCAAAGACAGCTCTCTGGAGCTCCAGATGTTCTTGAGCTGTAAGAAGGCTGCTCTTGCCTTACCAATCCTTACTTTGATGTCTGCGTCTGTGCCACCCTGCTGGTCGATGATGCTACCTAGGTAGGTGAAGGACTGCACTTCTTCCAAGGGGCTTCCATTCAGTGTGACTGGGTCGTTGCTGATGGAATTAATCCTAAGGATCTTGGTCTTGTCCTTGTGAATGTTGAGGCCAACCTGTGATGATGTGGCTGCCACAGTGTTGGTCTTCTCTTGCATCTGCTCTTTACTGTGCGAAAGGAGTGCAAGATCGTCAGCAAAGTCCAGGTCATCAAGCTGGGTCCACAACGTCCACTGGATTCCGTTCCTACGCTCGTAAGTGGATGTCTTCATAATCCAATCGATGACGAGGAGAAAGAGAAGTGGTGACAACAAGCATCCTTGTCTGACTCCAGTTCGCACCTGGAAGCTGTTAGTGAGCTGCCCTCCATGGATCACTCTACAGTGTATACCATCATATGAGTTCTTGATCAGGTTGACCACCTTTGCTGGAATGCCGTAGTGCCGAAGGAGCTTCCAGAGGGTCTCTCGATCCACGCTATCGAACGCTTTCTCATAGTCAACAAAGTTGATGTACAACGAGGAGTTCCACTCCACAGACTGCTCGACTATGATGCGAAGCGTTGCTATCTGGTCCGTGCATGATCTGTTCAGCCGGAAACCTGCCTGTTCATCTCGTAGCTGTGGATCGACGGCATCCTTCATTCTCTCTAAGAGAACTCGGTTGAAGACCTTCCCTGGCACCGACAGGAGTGTGATTCCTCTATAATTGGCACAGTTGCTAAGGTCTCCTTTCTTGGGGATTTTGATGAGATATCCCTCTTTCCAGTCTGCCAGAATCACTTCTTCTTCCCATATCTTCTCAAAGAGGGGGTACAGCATTTCCACTGAAGCATCCAGGTCTGCTTTCAGGGCCTCTGCTGGGATGTCATCAGGTCCAGCTGCCTTCCTATTCATCATGGTGATGGCATCAGTCGATGGTACAGTGGGGTTAAGGCAGGCTCCCTGCCTGCCCTGGGCCCATGCTGCTCCCAAAAGTGACCAGTACGGTGCTCCTGCCTGCAAGCCCCACCCCCCTGGTCCCATTGGCCACAGTTCTCTGTTTATGACCAATGGGACCTGAAGGGGTGATGCTTGCAGGCAGGAGCAGTGGGCAGAGATCCCTGTCCCCGCCAGGGGCTGCAGGGGTGTGCTGGCCATTTCTGGAAGTGGCATGGGGCCAGGGCAGGCAGGGAGCCTGCCTTAGACCTGCTGTGCCACTAAACTTTTAGCTGCCAGATATCATGATCGACTGTCAGAGGCTCCAGGATTGATCAGTTGATTACAATCTACCGGTTGGTGATCACTGCACTAACATCTTCAGAAAATCTACACTCTCTTTACAAAGAGTCTGTCCCTTTACCAAAGCAAACATAAATATTTCAGAGTCTGGACTGGAACAATTAAGGGATCCTGCCAGTCACTCACTATCACCCCAATCAAATTATACTACTGGGCCAACCTTAAATTTGCCTCCTGGTTCTATTCTGTAATGAAAATATACAGCTGGGTAAAACTGTTGATTTCAGGTATTGTTTATTAAACATGTAGGTCAGACTTCAAAGGTATATACTGCAAGGGTACATCAAGTTAAGTCTGTGTTCTGTATATTTTCTCATTGTGTATAAGTGTTGGTAGAGCACAAGACTATTTTTATGAATACAACTGAAATGACTCAACTTTATATTAGAGTGACAAAGTGGGTGACATAATATCAGTTACTGGAGCAGCTTCTGTTGGTGAGAGAGACAAGCTTTTGAGCTTACACAGGCAGTGGTGGCTCCAGGCACTAATGCTCCAGGCACTAGTGCTCCAAGCACGTGCCTGAGGCGGCAAGTCACAGGGGGCGCCCTGCCGGTCCCTGTGAGGGCGGCAGTCAGGCTGCCTTCGGTGGCTTGCCTGTGGGAGGTCCGCCGGTCCCGTGGATTTGGCAGCAATTCGGTGGGGGTATGACAAATCCACGGGACCGGGGACCTTGCGCAGGCATGCCGCCGAAGGCAGCCTGATTGCTGTGCTTGGGGTGGCAAAAAAGCTAGAGCCACCCCTGTACACAGGGCTCTTCTTACTGAGACCAAAACAGCTACAACAACTCCTCTGCATGAACTTTATGAGCTCAACCCCCAGAAAGGATTTTTTTTTTAACATCATAACTAAAAAACACTTTTCTGATTTCCCCCCAAACATCCCCCAAAAAGTTTGCTCTGGGATAAGATGTGACATTTGAAATTTCTCGGGAATTCATTACTTTATGGGAAGCGGAGGGGTTGGGTAGGAGGAGGAGTTATAAAGCAATTGAAAATTTGACTTATAGTGGGAAGCCAGCAATAACCTCACCTATCCAATGGCTGTAGCCTGGCTATAATACATAGCCAGAGACACTCTGGAACACTACTATAGTATCTCAAGTTGCTTTATTTTGCTTAGAGCAAGGCACTCAATTTAAATTCTGTCTTTATAGTTTATAGCAGAGGTGGCCAAACAGTGGCTCGTGAGCCACGTGAGGCTCTTTTACTGTTAAAGTGCAGCTCTCACAGCCCCCATTCCTCCCTCTCCCATTCTCCACCTACCACATTGACGGGGGAGGGGGGTCTCTGGGCTTCAGCCCCTCAGGGTGCACCTGCCAAGGCTTCAGCAGCAGGAGCAGGGCTGAAACCCCGAGCCCCAGCAAGCGCCTCCCAAGTTGCTGAAGCCCCGCCTCCCGGCAGGTGCACCCCACCTCTCAAACTTCTCTAGATTGTTGTGTGCTGCTCACTGGGTCAGTATGTTTGGCTTAGAGAAAAGCCAGAAAATGCAAATCTTACTAAAAATGAACTCTAAGACCATCTAACATATGCTAACCGTTGGCTAGAGACCAAGAATAGACTTCATGCTTCCCAGTGTGCTTGGAAGATCATATGCAGCAACAGCCCTCTTATACCTTTGGAACAATGTAGATTTTCCTCCCCTCCGCATATCCACTTAGGTATACCCCTTCTTGGGTATTAAGCAATGCCAGTAGCCTCTCTTGCTTGAGATCCATAGATTAGAAGTCCAGAAGGGACCATTATGATCATCTGGTCTGACCTCCCATATAATTGGAAACAATCATGGAAGCAACAACAAAACATCACCATCACTCTGGAATTGCAGCCTTCTTTTTCTACCCAGTACAATTAGACACACATCAGGGTGCGGTGGTTACAAGGCTGGCCTTACTATGAGGCGAACTGAGGCTGCCGCCTCAGGTGCCAGATTGTGGGGGGGTGCCACTAGGACCCAGAGTGTAGAAAATTGTGTCTGCTGGTGGTGTATATGTATTCTCTCTGCTCTAGAGATGGTGGAGTGCTGTGCTGGAGGAAGAAGGGCAGAAGAGACATAACAGGCAGGCAGGAGAAAAGGTGAGAGAGAAAAACAGAAAGCAGCAGGAGCTACAGGGATAGAGAGGAGTAGGAACCTCTTACGTACCTCTCTAGCACCCCCAGGAGCCTTCACTGATTAACATCAGCTTTTCAGGGAGCTTCCTGTTTCCTGCTGCTTCCCTGAGCCCACTTGCAGAGAACAGGCAGTCAACTGAAGTACTAGGAGCCAGTTAGGCCCTTAAGACACTGATATTTTCCCTCACTCAGGCCCTGCTACCAGCCCGCTTATTTGTCCCCTTCAATTGAGTTTTGAAGAGCCACTAATAGCTGGCACAGAAGCACAGTCATGAATGGAAAGAAGAAAACGCCTCTCTGGGCACAGCATATCAGAAAAGACAAAGCAAACAAAAGAAGCCTTTCTATCTAAGCAGGAAGGAGCCTCTGAATACATAGACACAAATGTTCACGGTGAGCTTCATCGGCCGCAGGAGGTGTGAGTGGTGAGAGATGCCTGATCTCCAGTTAGACTGCAAGGTGACTGGCAGCTACGTGCGCATCCAATCTCCATCTCAAATGGATGTAAAATGCACATCCTGAAGAAACAGTGTAGATTCAGAACAGAAGAGGTGGTGGAGGTCAAGAAACAGCTGCTGCTGAATCAGTCCTTAACGTCTAAGATGATCCAGGACTGTGGGACCACTGAGCCAGTTGCCTGAGGGACTTCCCTTGGTACTGCCGGGCCACAGCAAGTGAAAACTTCAAGTTCCCAGACGACAATGAAAAATAGAAGTTTCCATCCAACATATTACTGGCATGAAATCCCCAAGGTGACAAAGTGAAAGGCCATGCTTACGTTACTACAAATCCCAGAATGCTGATACTGTTTTTGTTGGCAAACTCTTCCAGTCTAATGTCCACCCACATTGGGTTCTATAAGGAATAAAGGACTGGAAAAATTGGCTAGTAAATCTGGCATCATAGAGGCAGCAACTCACCGCAGAGAGATTCCATATGGGTAAAGAGCTTTGAGGATGAAGCCAACTAAGGTAAAGGCGCACCATAGATGATCAGCATCAGAAAGATTGATCAGAAGTCCTCTTTACTGGCAAAGTGTTCTGAAAGCTCGTGCCATGTGAGAAACTTGCTACCCAAAACCAGCACTGTGTGGACCTCCTAAATGGAACAAACAGAAACCTACGACATAACATTCAAATTTTGTGTGGCTTAGCAATGTGCATGACCATACGTTCTTGAAATAATGTTTGGAAGCAGATACCAGGTGTTGACCTTTATATACTGGAGCAATGGAACACTTTCATATCTACAGATCTTACTGGCAGATAGGGATTTCAAAAAAGTCCTGAAGAGTGCACAGAATTGCAAGAGGAACTCCTCGAGCTATCCCACCCATAAGAATAAAAGATCACCAAAAGAAGATGACATTTTGATTACCGAGGCATTGGATAATCCCATCCAAGAGACCCAAAACAACAAATTCAAGTTGAATTCTTTACCAGGTGCCTAGATTGTGCAATACGTCAGTTGAGAATGTTTCATGGAGCTCAAGGCACCAGCGTATATATGCTGTATGTATGTTTCCCAAAACCCTCACTATATTGAAGAAGACCCTTACACCACAATGCAGGGCACTAGAACATCGTTGACACATGAGACATGTGGGATATTGATGTGAGAGTGATTAGGTGATGTGAACTGAAAGTCCTTGCAAATACATTTCAACAGGATCAACTCCAAGGCTGTTCTGGAATATATGTGCACAAATAAGAGGAGCACTCTCTCCAAACGCTTTTGTTGCCCTGCACATACGTCTAACACTTCCTGTAACAGTTGCCAGTGAGAACGCAGTTCTCCACGCTGAAGTTAATAAAACACATCTACGCTCCACAATGACACAGGAGAGGCTGGTTGGCCTTGCAACCATCTCAAGAGAACATGAGCTGGCCCAGACTGTGGACCTTCAGCAGGAAGCAGTTCAAATCTTTGCAACCAAGAAGGCACAGAAAGCACCACTTTGATTATTTAAACAGACAAAAATGCCAGTGTTTACTATGCAGACAAGAAAAGTTACATTTGCTGTTCAGGCCTTTGAAAGTTAAGTGTTACTTACAAATTTTGAACAAGGCATTTTAAGTTGTTAGTTCTCCTTTATTGCGGTAGGTAGCAGAGCAGTACTATGAGACGAGTAGAACAGGAAGAAGGTAGAATTGAGACCTTTAAAAGTTTTGGTCCAAGCAAGAGGGTATGGGGGTGTCATTTGAGCTCCCCGCCTCAGGTGCCAAAATGTTGTTGGCCGGCCCTGGGTGGTTATACATATTGTGTATGTAATGACCATTTTAATAGGAAGCATGGTTTAAGCTTAGCCTATGCTCTGCAATTGTATAACCATTTTACAAGTCTGTTTTGGATATTTTAAAATCAGGTGTCTGTCATTTAACTAGCACACAAGAGAAGTCTCCTCTAGCATTGAGAACAATTATTAGAAAGTTAATTACCAAGCTTTATATTATTATGAAGCACTTCATGAGCACTGCAAAACTTGTCTACACCTCAGAATGTTTGCTACAGTACTTAGGAGTTGGAGGGTCTCCCCCATGATTGCTTCCTACATCTCCCCCTATCACTGTGAGTGATAGAACACTGGACTGGGTGGACCACTGGTCTGATCCAGATATGACAATCTGGCTGTTTCCAAGTAGCCACATTTAAATCTAAATGCAAGCATGGGCCTGTGACTAACTTCTACAAAATATTTCACGGGGCTTTGGTCTTGTATTGTTAAATTAAACCAAGCCTTGTTGCTGCTCAACACAGAGCAGAATTTTTATTATTTTCCTACCTACATATATACATAATACTTTCATACTCAGACTAATGTTACTTGAAGTGCTTCTGTTGGACAACCTAAGGTCATAGGAGATTATCTGAAAGCTTGTTCCAAAATGGATTAACCTCCCCCCCCCAATAAATGTAAATTAATTCCCTTCCAAAAAGTGACCAAAAAAAAAAATCAGAGCATGCAACCCCCATGATTGAATTCATTGTCACATTCTGTTTACTCAGGAAGAGCTTAGATACAACAGAAAGTGGTAAAGATTTTAGAATTTTTCCTCATTTGGCATACATGTCTGTGAAGGAAAAGGCATGCCATACATTTGCTTTTTGTCATGTTAGAAGCCAAAAAAAATGACAGTTGTTTTGCTTTTCTTTGACACGCAAACCATAACAGTCTGCGTCTTTCCCTCACGATAGCTCAATCATTTGCATTCTGTTCTTGTACATGTAGTGGGAGGTAAAACTTAACAGTCACTTACAAACCACAGGGTAGCAGTGTGACTGCAGTTTTTCTTCTGGAAAGCTTTCTGGTGGCAGTGCCACAACAGTGCAGTGAGATTGCCAGCTAGGTGGGGCTTCACCAAGGTTGGCCATTTCTGGAAAACAGAGGACTGCAGAGCTTCCATGCAAAGCTTTTCTGCAACTCTGAGGGTATGGCTACACTTATAGCTGTACAGCACTGGGAGTTACAGCTGTCTTCATACAGCTGTGTAGGGAAAGCGCTGCAGTGTGGCTACATTTGCAGCATTTGCAGCGCTGTTGGGAGTGGTGCATTATAGGCAGCTATCCCAGCATTCAAGGGGCTGCAATGTGCTTTTCAAAACAGGGGCACGGGGTGGAGTGTGACAGAGAGCATGGGGGAGACAGAGAGAGTGGATTTTTGGAGCTGACACTGTGTCAGATCCCTGCCTTGCAAGTTCTAAGGACTGGAAGATACACAGCACCAACCTTCAGTCATTTTAAAAGTTTCGACCCCTTCCCCCACCCCTCTCTTATTCACTAAATGCAAATAGCCTTCAGACCAGATAAGCAGCTGCTCCAAAACGGACTCCCCCCTCGCTCCTGCCGTGTTGCTTCTCTCCTCAAGCAAACAGTGAACATTCCAAAGGAATCCCCTTGCCTGCCTCTGCTCAAGCAAACGAGCTGTGTTTGTTTTTTAGATAAGCAGCTCCGGGAGCCCGGAGTTCACAACAAAACAGCAGAGTGGATGAACAGGCATTCTGGGATACCTCCGAATACCTCGGAGGCCAATTACAGCGCTTTTGGTGGCCACACTTGCGGAGCAGCGCTGCATTACCAGCGCTGCAGTCCTTATATCCCAGGCAGAGCAGGAGTACAGCCAGCGCTGCAGCCAGGGAGATGCAGCGCTGTATGTGCCTTGCAAGTGTGGACGGTGAGTAAGTTGCAGCAATGTAAACCCACCACCAGCGCTGCAACTCTTCAGTGTAGCCATGGCCTGATACTATGAAGCTTAAGGGTTCCAAAGGAGAAGTACAGCTTCAGTCCTGTGATCAGGATCAATTGAGCACCGGAGGAGAGAGCTCTCTTTGCTCTCCTCTGCTGAGCTGCCTTGTTTGGGGTAGTCATGAAAGGTGGGATTTTCAAAGATGCTTGAGGGAATTAGGTGTTCAAACCCCAATGAATGTCAATTGAAGATGGGTGTCTAATTTTCTTGAGACTTGTAGGTGTCTTCCATGACATTAATAATAGTAGGCTCCCCTCTAATATCCCTGTTCCACTTTGCAAGTATATGTGAAAATACTTGTAAGTTTTATGTCTCACTAGGAGCTCCATCTCTGCAGGCTGCCATGCACCAATTATTCTACCTGAAAGCTAGAATGACTTTTTCCACTTATATTGTTCTTTCCTTTAAACAAGGCAGAATTTGATTCAATGGTGCAGTGAGCTACCAGTACCCTGTTTGGCCAACTCACTTTCTGTGTGGAGAATTCATTACCCTCAGTTAGAAGGAGGTACCATTCTGATATAAAACACCATTTGTCATGAGAGCAAAATCCAGTGGATTTCTAGCCAAGTATTCAAGTCCATAAAGCACATCAGTTTTGAAAAAGCAATTCCAGGGTCTGATTAAAGAATTCAGCCAGTCTACTGAAGTTTTCCAAAAGGGTCAGCATTAACTCAACAAGTGAATGGTCCCTATAGACCAAAACAGTCTAACTAAAAAATAAATTTGTTGCAAGTATGAGATAACGTTGGATATAAACATGAGAGCCATGAGTATTACTATTTTCTTACACAGTGAAATCTGTCTAAAGCAACCATTCAATGAACCAGCAAAAATCATTTATCTAGCAGATGTGCTCTAACTAAAGGTCTGTCAAAACTTTTCTGGAAACCTGGGGAATACATTACGAAGTTGCATGAATCAGTGGTTTATCAGCTGGAAGTGTTTTATTAGTAGTCTCCTTGTATTGTATCCTTCTTTTACAAAAATTGTACTAGTTTATGATTTTTAATTACTTTTTTACTTTTGCAATATAAAACTGATAAATGGAGTTGTAAAGACATCACATTTTCAGTCCTAATCTATATTTGATAAACTAATTGCCAAGCACCTGCCATTTGGAGAGTTCTGAATAAGCTATTTGAATAGGTCTATCTTTTATCTACTTCAAAATAGGCTGCAGTGCTAAGCACTGAAATATGTTTGATTCAGGTTTCTAAAGCAAGATCCAGGGGACATATGCATGTACAATATATACATACATGTACATTATACGCATACATCACAGACACACATTATATATCTCCCTACAAAACAGTGTGTAAGGGTGGAGCTCTTCAAGAGCAATCTCTCTCACTTTGGCCCCCTATCTCCACCCATACCATGCCTGCCACCTCCGCACATATTGCTTGTCCCCCTTTCCACACACATACGTCTCCCTCCCCCTTCTGCCCTCTGAAGAGTTACTGAGTCAAACTCTGATACTAAATTAAATGATTAAAGTGGAAGTTAACAGAGACAAGTCAGTCCTGCTTAAAGTGCAAATCTCAATGCAACCATACCTACAGAGTGACTAGCAAACTCCAGTAATATATTCTGTACATACACTCCATATCCGGAGGTGATAATCATGTGATAAATTGCACAGGTAATTTATCACATGCCCATTAATCCATCTCCCACTGATTCTTTCCAACATTCCAAACCCTGATGTACCTTTAAATAGCCAATGTTTTTTCCTAATAGTAACTAACCTACTAAATAATGTCTGCCTTTCCCCAGCCAAAATGTGGGATTTCTTCCTAGATTTCCATGGCTTCAGTCAAGGGAAAAGATTTAGTCCAAACCCACTGCCAGCTTAACTAGAAAAATATCACAACCTTGAAGTCCAAAACCCCATGGCCCTGCCTGGTTAGAAATCTGAGTTTGATTCTGTCAGGAAAGGTGATTCCTTGACTTCTTACTGGAACCAGAATGGACTCCCAGCTCTGGAAGGGCCCATGATACTCGACTTTGAAAAATGTCATAGCATTTTCATAGATAGAAAAGTTGTTTAATGTCATTATTTAAAATTGATATAGAACTTAATTTTCATTTCTAGCTTCACCTGCTCTCTGCCTAATTGGGCTAACTGGGCCAGGTTCTCAGCTTGCAGTCAGTAGAGCTATGCTAATTTACACTAGCTCAGGATCTAGTCTAGGAAAACTAAAGCATCAGGCTTTAAAGTCAGTACAAGATACAATCTCACTAGAATTCTCTGAAACACTCTTTTCTTTTTCTATTCTTTTTTTTTTTTGGCAGGATGCAGATAGTGCTGTGGCATAAAGGTTTATTCAACACTCATTTGGCTTTTCCACTAGTGAATAATGCAATCATCTCAAACTCTGTTGATAAAAATCTTTAAACCAGATGATAACCTCATATTAAACACATGTAGAAAATGATGATTTTGCATCTTTTGCAGAATTAGCATATACTGTGTAATCTAAAATGAGAACCTACTTTCATATTCTTTTATTTAAAAAGTCTTTGCCTCTATTCATATTTTCAATGGAAAACTCTGCAAAACACAATGAAATACAGTTTTAAATTTACAACTTTCTTTTTAATCTGTTAAATAAAATTTTGGACAAGCTGATGCCTTAGCACTTTTTTCCTCTGAACACCTTGATTTAGTGCTGTAAAGAACTATCTATTTCTCTCTCTACCACACTCATGGGAATTAAACTGATCAGAAAGAAAAGAAGGTTAAAAGACAAAAGAGAACTGAATGCTTCTATTCAAGCTTCTTCCATGTGTTTCTGAAAATCTGACCCATTTCTGGAACTGAGAAATGTGCTATGTTAATTGTTGACAGTATGAGGTGATGAAAAAATGGAGGTGAAGAAAATTCAAAGATAATGTGTTTAAAGGCTATAAGAAAGTGAAAACCATGAATAAGACATTGATTTGTTTTCTAAATATACAAGAAAACTGTAAATGGTTATATGACACAGTCCAATTGCATTACACACTCAGAAGACACTTGAAAGCATGTGAAAGTGCCAGTAATAAAGAAAAAAAAATCACATATGGGATGGTTATGTGTTTTGAAGATCCCTTTGGAGCTGATTAAATAAGTTGATTTCTATCAGCAGTATGTTTTTGTTTGTTTATATAGATATTACAATAATATGTTCCTGTATGTACAAATGAGAACCAGGGAGCTAATATATAGAATGTTAATTATAATCCAGCCTTCAGAGAGAAATATCAGGTGTAGAAGGGTGGAAAAGATTCAAGGGCCTTTCTTTTAACCACTTCACTCCTTTCAGAGAGGGTCAAGAATGGATGTTGGCAGACAAAGGCGGAGAACAAGCTCTAAAGAAATCAAACCACGTTGCATTTTCTCCCTTCTTGTGTTCCTCAACACAGTGTTTCAGTGTAAACTTTCCCTTTCACACATGGTAATAGAGAGAAAATCAACACACACCAGAAATATGAAAGTAAAAAAAAAGCAAAGACTTCTCCAGTTTTGTATTAATACAGCAGAAGTCAACTGACATTTTCTAATTTTCTCACATCACATTGTTGTGCTCTTTGTGTTGTAATAAACCAAAATGGCCCTCTGGCTTCTGGCAAGTCAGTTGTGTGGTCTATCATGTTGGACAAGTCAGACACCACTGAAATTAAAGATACCAAAAAAGTCTTGGTTCTTGTAAAACTCCTTTAGTAGAAATGCTGTTCTGCAGATTTATGAACGTCAAATATCTTCCTTGGCTCATAAGAAACTACTCTGTTTCAGTACGTTGGTCAGTAGGTTGCAACTTAATAAATCCAGAGAGAGTTGAAATTGCACAAGTATTTCCATTTAAAAGGCCTTTTTCAGTGGTTTAGGATTTTCTCAAATATTACCTTGAAGGCTTAAATTTTGCCCAGGGGTTGTCAGCCAAAAAGCTTATATATTTGGAAAACATAAGAAAAATTGCTCTAACTCTCTAACACATACTATTAACTATTTTTTGCAACTTTTAAATTAAGATCTTTAGTGGTTCAGTGGAAGGTTGTAGAAACTGGAAATTTGGCAGAGACAGTGCTCCATTCCACAACCAATTACATCAGTGTAAATTCAGAGTAACACCATTGACTTGAATGGATTACTCTGAGTTTACAGATGTGTAACTGAGCAGAGTCCCTAGACCACAGATGTGCCCTTTGGTGGTCTGGTGAATATATAAGATTGAATTTCTATTGGATCTCTGCATGTGTGGCATTGTGAGGGCCAGATAGCCACACTGCATTACAGTGGGCTACATATATAATGCTTTTTCATATTCAGAGCACTTATAAGTAATATCTAACTAATAATTTGAAGAGAAGGTCCATTCACTCCTGGATAAGGACCTTATTGCTCATGTGTGATGTGTAGAAGCTGACCTGGAGGATGTTATATCAAGCAGGGCCTCCTAAAGTGTTGCTGGAGGTTGGTTAATTACAGCACTAGCCAAATGGCATCTCTAGTCTGTTTGCCAGAAGCTGGGAATGGGAGACAGGGGATGGATCACTTGATAATCACCTGTTCTGTTCATTCCCTTTGGGGTACCTGGCATTGGTCACTGTTGGAAGACAGGATACTGGACTAGATGGACCTTATGTTCTTCTGGCCAATTTCCAAAGTTTTCAGAAGAGGATTAAATGAGTAAGAAGTTCAAGGAACTATCTTTGGCACTAGCCAGTCGTTGCCCCTCGAAGTTGCAAGAGGCGGCTGATCATGGAGAATAGTGAATGGTGAAATAAGTCTGTATGTCTATCAGTACCTGCAAGTGTCCTTAGATCAAGAGAAACATTTGCCTTTCACATAGCAAATCCTACTTCACATGAGACATAATTGTGTCATTTAACTTTTTCACTGCCACTGAAAAGTACACTTTTTAAGTCTTAAATTGAGCATCTATTCAAATGAAGAGGACAGCAGGATGTACAACTTATTACCAGCAGCCCTGGACAAGCATACTTGATAGCTGTACCCAGTACACCATTCAGCACAGAAATGATCAATGGATATCCTGAATCAAAATCGTCATTGAGAAAAGAAGAATCGGTAAGATGGTCAACAAATCAAGTGTTCATATCTCCAACAGTCAAAAATTCAGCTCCAACTTACGGTGGTGTAAAGCCACATCAACGTCACTGATATCAATCAAAGTAGCTGAAGCCAGTGGAGTTACTTGGCATTTACAAGCGAGAGCAAAATTTTTGGAACTATTGTTTGTAAGGAGCTTTGACAGTGACGGGATTTCTTTTTCAGAGCTTTGGCACAGAAACATGTAGTGCACATTGCTCAAAATAAAAAGTGTACTTAACTGAGAATGAAAATGGGAAGACAGTCATGCTAACAAGCAAAAAGGATTAACTAATGGCCCCAATGTCATAGTAGCACTAATTTTTTTTTTTGGTTTTTGTTTTTGCAGTGCAAGCCCAACCCCATGAAGGTAGAGTTGAGAAGGAAAGGTTGCCAAAAAATCCACTGAGTAGAGCCTTTTTCTTTCCTACTGTGGGAATTTCACAATCTGCAGCAGGATTGTGTTGCTGGGCTTTCCAGCTCTTCTGCATGTTAAATAACCATTGCAACGTCAGGTTGATAATTAGATGCAAAGTTTGCATAGCTACAATTTCAAAACTTCACTTCACTATTTTGGTTAGGATATTCCAAGGGACTTCTCATTACCAACAAATAAACTGTCAATCTTTTCCTTGGCAGATCTCATCTACCTCCTGCAGTCCAAGTTCAGTTGTTTTTTTTCTTGTTGAACTTAGCACATTATTAGCACCCATATCATGCCTAAAATGTATTGCCTGAAGCATACTTTTATTAAAAGTAGTCACATGTATTGATAAAACACAAAGTTATAATGAAAAAATAACTTTCCAGTGTCTTTAAACCTAATGCAAAGTTCTACTAGCTAATTTTACTTTGTCCTTTCAGAGGCCAAAGATTTTCTGGTTCATTTGAGAAGTACTCCCAGGTAAGAACAGCTGGTGGGAATTGTAGTTCACGTGAACCCCTCTCAGACGGACCATAAAATTGAAGAACAGTATTTGTTTATTAGCTGTATGAAACTGATGAAAAAAATTGCACGCTTTTTCACCAGTTCATATTACTAGATTTTTGCATACAGGAAGTTTTTATTTTTCACGAAATTTCAAGAGAATAGGATTTTTTTTTCACACTAGTTTTGCTGGTTGTGGTCAAACACCTGAAGTGAAAGCTATCCTTTTCGGTGGTGGAGACATCTGCAGAGTGGCAATGAATTTTAGTGGATTAAATTGTGGGCCAGGCATTTCTGAATTCTAGTCTCAGGACTGCCATTGACTGTTCTTAACACTTTGCCCTTAATTAGCTTTGCATTGAGACTATTTAATTATACTTCACAACACATCCATGAGGTAGGTAAAAATAATTAACTGAATTTATAGGGAAACAGAGTCAGCAGGGCCATATAAAAATCATTGCTGGAAATAGGATTAGATCAAGGCATACTACTAGACAACAGTCCTTAATACACACATCTCTAAGCCTCAATTTTCCCATCTATAAAATGGGGGCAAATTATAGTTATTTACCTCATAGGAATCTTGAGGTGCATTCCTAAAGTTTATAAAGTGCTAAGTATTAACAAGGCTAGTCAGGTGCACAGGTGCAAGAGAGGGGACAGATTTCCTGCTGAGGACACCAGGCGCGCGCGTGCGTGCACACACACATACACTTACCTATAGGGTATGTCTACACAGCTACAGGGAGCAAGTCTCACAGCCTTATGCTAATGGGGCTCATACTAGCAAGCTAAAAATAGCACTGTAGACATTGCTTTGATGATGGGCTTAGGCTGGAGCTCAGGTTCTGAAGCCTACCCCTTTGCCTAGCTTCAGATGTCCAAGCTGGAACGTCCACATTGCTATTTTTAATGCGCTAGCACAAGTCTCTTGACCTGGCTGTGAAACTCACTCCCAGTAGCTATGTGGGCATACCCTAAGTGCAGTTTTTTGAGCCAAAGGAACTTTTGGCATTTCAGAAACATCCAAACACTGGAAAACTATTTTACTGAAAACAAAAATTGGAAATTTTGCAAAGATGCTGCATTTTGCAGACATTTCATAAGCTCGGAAACAAGCAAATTTAATTAAAAATTATTTTCCCCAATGAATAATGCCGCAGTGAAAACATTTAATCAGCACTCTTATCTATACTAGACAATATCTTAATTCTACATTTTTTGGCTTTTGTGGCATTTTGCCTCAATCTTTCGTTATAATAGGACTACTTTTTATATTCACAGAGATTTGACTGACATAAGAAGAGCAAATAATACACGTTCTCTTTTGCTGAAAGGCTCTCATTTGTTTCACTCGTTTTTGTTGGTTTGGTAGGGTGACAGCAGAGGTTCATGCCCTGTAACTCCTAAGTAGACGTAGGGGTGACCTGCTTGGTCTCTGAAGAACACGATGCCAGACACTGCACTAAAGTACTTCAGCCTCAGCTATAGGACAAAAGCACACTGCCTTTAAGAGATGAATCTGGTTTACTCTGTCATTTCAATATCCTCTTTCCTCAACTGGGATTAGACTGATACAGGAGAAACTACACTAGTGGTAAGGAACAAAATGGGGAGGGGGAAGAGAGAGAGTAAGTAAGCTCTTAGCATAAACTCTTAGCATATGATGAGATGTTAGTTCAAACTTTTCCTGCCAAATGTTCCCAGGCATTCATTCTTACATTTCACTATGGATTGCATTATAAATTGTGCCTCCCTTGCAGGTGCCCCTATAAAATGAAAAAATAATTGGAACATTCATGAGGCCTCTCTGTGTGAAATAAAGTTAATCTCTTACAAATAGACACAGCTGAAGTGCAACAGAATGGCAAACATCTTTCTGCACTGTTCTTGTGTTACAGTAAGTCTAGTATTCTCTGCTTTTGCTAAAGGACTCTGAGAAGTCTTTTAATTATGCCATGCTGACTCCCTTCTCACTGTCAGCATTTGTTGAGTAGCAAAGGACCAGCAGGGTTCCTAAAATCACTCAGCAGAATCCCTGCTGGAAATCAGAACACCCCATCCTTTGAGAAGTCTATTCTGTTACACAACAATTCCACTAATATAATTATGTTTTTCTCATCCATTGACACAAAGGGTGTTTTCAGATAGAGTGTGAAGTGTCACAAAGCAGTACACATTTCTTTTCTTCAAGGCAATCACAAATTTGAATGAAAGACTGACACTTCCAATATTTTATTAAATTCCACCCTCAAGCTCTCTCATACTCCTTATGTTACAATAAAACATGAGATATTAAACACCATTACCAATTCTTAAAGCTTTTATTTCATTCCTTTGAAATTCAACAACTTTAATAGAAAATTAAGTACTTCTCTTCTGTATAATTTTTTTCCCATTGAAATATCACTGCTGTAAATACAGGGATGTCATACTGTCATAGCAATAGCATTCACCTTGTTATATCTTGAGAGATTTATGTTGACACCTTCTGATCCAGGTTTGTGATAATTTCTTTGATAACTTTGAAATTACTATTCATCACAGGAGCAGGAAACATTCATTTAAGCAGCTGACTGACATTTTTGGAGTTTCTGATTTACAAACAAGGATGGAAAAAATAGCTAAACTTCTGTGATCACACAACATTATTATTAGAAGTAGTAACAGCAATAGTATTTGAATTATGGCAGCGCCAAGAGGCTCCAACCCCTAGTTGTGCTAAGCACTGTACACGTACACACACAGATACAGACAGACAGACAGACACACACAGACAGAGTCCTTGGAAAAGCTTACAATTTAAATAGACAAAGGTTGGGAGGGAAAGAGGCCCAAAGGTGACCGATTTGTCCAAGGTCACCCAGCAGATCTGTGGCAGAGCCAGAAATAGAAATCCAGGTCTCCCAAGTCGAGTAGTTTTGACAAGGCAGAAGCATCAGGAGCACTTTTGCAGGAAGACACCCTGTAAAGTGCATTGGATTGGAGACTCGTTTAGCCTGACTCACCACCACTGCTCATAGGGCAATTAGATTTAGGAACTGTAGAAACCAACAGAACCAATCACTCAATCATATTTTTTTTTTTGGTTTTGTTTCCTCCTCTCTAGAGAAACAACATTCATTTTAAACCTCTGCTTCAAACTACATTGGTAGACTGTGGCATTCTGTGTGCCACTGCCCATGTGGGAGTTGGGTAAGAAACAGCTGTCTCCTAACTCTGGCTCCAGGAGATGGTGTGCCTGAGGCCTCTAGAAGCAATGGGGGAGCACATGCAAAGGCAGCAACTGCTCTGCATGAGGTTTCTAACACTGCTGTCAGAGTCTGAGTGCCCCAAGAGCCCATGGACCAAGATGCAGTTCACTTTTGCACAGAGGCACAAAGATGAAAACCCCTGGTGAGCTGTACCCACCACCCACTAAAGTCTAACTTACTGCCTAAGTTATAGGAATGTGATTTAAATTTTATGATCATTTACACACATGGCACAGAATTTCAGCAAGTATAAACTGGCATCACTTCATTGAAACTAATTTGCACTAGCTGAGGGTCTGGCTTAATTATTTTCAATTAGCTATATGGAATTAGCTAGATGAAAAAAATTGCCCTCCCTTTTTTAACAATATAACAGGAATTGCAGATGCTGGGATTGTGCTGAGTAATTCTCATGCCAGGCTTATTGGTATTGGTCTCCTTATTCAGCTTCACTGCATTAAAATAAACAATAGGCAACACAAGCAGATGATGCTCACTTAATGGAAATCATGTTATAAATGCCTCCACTGCAACACGCACCTGTTGAGTGAGACATGTGAAAAGATTTACACACAAATAGCCATAACTTCTGAAGGAATGTGAGTCAGAAAGGGAATACCCTTTGCTGGGAAATCTGATATTTTCCAGAACAGATTCCAGCAATGAATGCAGTTAGAGCAGTTTTTATGGTCTATTACTTTTGCATTTGTCCTATCCGTACAAGTTCTTTTCCTTATATTTGATACATGTAGTACAATAAAAATATGATTGACAGACTGTATCACCCCTTGTTTTCTTTTCCAACAAGATGATGTGTTAATTTTGTGGAACACAAAAACTGAATAGTACTCTCCAGATGTATAAAATTTAGTTTTAATGACCGACTAATGCGGGAAATTCTTTTACAGGATCACTGTTTCCTCAATTAAATTTTAAGAGAAGTCAGCCTTGGAAACACTGAGTACTATATTTTACAGTTCTCCCTAAGGAAAACAAAGAAAGGAAAATGCATGCCTACTTTCAAAGTGCATAGGGTCGATAAAGCATATTACTTCAAATTCATCAATTTTATACTCAGCTGTGTTTGTTTGCATAAATTTTTACTGTGTAAATACGCTATAGTTGATAACAGACTTTAGATTTTTAATACTGTTACCATACTCTCCAGAGTATTATAGTCACACAGTTTGCAACATTAATTCAATATTTAGTCTTAACAAGAAAAGAAAGGAACACAGCTAACTTGAAGTCTGAGATTTACATTTATACTATTATAGCACCTAAAGACCCCAAGTTGGAATCAGGGCCCCACTGTTCAAGGCCCTGTACACACATATAATAATACAGTCCCTGTCTCAAAGAATTTACAATCTATATAAAGCAGACATTGCAATCTAGCATGGATGTAGCAACTTTAACATTGGGATGGAGCAAGCAAGTTGAACGCATAGTGGGAAAGGCTGCATTTAGGCATTGCATTATCTGAGCAAGGACGAGAACTTTAATGACAGAACCTGTTGGTTGTCCCATACGCATGTACTCTTAGGACTTCTTCAGGCAGAAGCGTGCATCTTTGTGCGGAACACTGGAGTGGAAATCTGGATCTACATGGCATTAGATAAAGCCAACAAAGTAAACCAACAAAGCTGTCAATAACTGGCTCCCAGTGGGATAGAAAAAGACAGAATTGGTATAACAAGGATTAAAAGAATTAAAGAACCTGAAAGAATTTGCAAATAGCCTTGCAGAACAAATGCTTCTGTGATGTTCGTCCATTGTTGTCGATGAAGACCTCAACAACTCATTCGTTCGATGACCGGACTCCGTGCGTCCGAAGATGACTGATCAGTCCGATTCGAGTGTGGAACATCCTGTCACATGTCGGGCAGACACGTGATGGCACTGTCGATGATGCGCGGGCAGCTCTGGACTTGCGCAGCTCACGCTTTCTTTCAGCCTCAGCAGTACGTCTCGTCTCAGAGGTATTACTGTCTGTACGAATGAGGCTGCGCCATGCTGGACGGTTCAGTGCGAGGGTTTCCCATGTGGCAATGCTGATCTTGAGGGACTTCAGAGAGGTCTTCAGCGTGTCCTTGAACTGCTTCTTTTGTCCTTCATGGGAGCACTTTCCTTGGGTGAGTTCTCCGTAGAAGAGCTGTTTAGGAATGCGCTCGTCTGACATTCTCATGACATGTCCGTCCCATCTGGTCTGGGCTCTCATCAGCAGTGTGTGAACTGACGGCAGACTGGCTCTGGTAAGGACTTCAGTATTGGGCACTTTGTCCTGCCATCTGATTTTTAGAAGCTTTCGCAGACAGGAAATGTGGAAGTGATTGAACCTTCGTGCATGACTCCGACAGACAGTCCACGTCTCGTAGGCGTACAGCAGAGTTGGAAGCACCACCGCTCGGTAGACCTTCAGCTTCATTGGCAGGCTGATCCCTCAACGTTCCAGACGTTGGAGCGCAATCAGCCAAATGCAGAGCTGGCTTTAGCAATTCTGCAGTTTACTTCATCATCGATTGACACTGCTCGGGAAAGGGTACTGCCCAGGAACATGAAGTGGTCCACTGCCTGAAGTATCTGTCCATTTACAGTGACGGATGGTTCTGAGTATGGAGCATGGGGAGCTGGCTGGTGCATGACCTCAGTCTTCTTGATGTTAATGGTAAGACCGAAGTTGTAGCAAGCAGATGAAAACTTGTCCATACTGGCTTGCATTTCTGGCTCTGTACTAGCATTCAGAGCACAATCATCGGCAAAGAGAAAGTCTCGAAGTACAGTTTCCTTCACCTTGGTGATGGCATGCAGTCGCCTCAGACTGAATAGTTTCCCATTAGTTCTGTACTTCAGGCCTACTCCTTCAGTGCAGTGTTGAAAAGCATCAGTCAGAGTATATCATGTGTCTGCAGTAGAAAACTGTCAAAACTCTCTTCTAGCTTTTAGTTTAGCTAGTCTTGTAAAATGATTACCAAAGTTTACCATCCCAGATACAACATTTAATAAATGAAAAAAAAATGAAAAAACCCTAATAATATTTTACTGACTTTTCAAAATAAACTATAAAAGTCCTGCCAGGTGAGAAGAATTTTTCTAGACTGATTTAAGAGCACAAGGATGGATGCCAGATGGCCTTCAAAATATGTGATCAGTCACTTGTACCTTGGCAGCATTTAGCCATCCAGATTGTATCCTGAATGCAGTTTTAAAATATTGACAAACAGATCCCTTTTGTAATCATCTGGGGGAACAGCATAGCCTTCATAATTGGACAAGAGCTGGTTGGTTTCATGGAAGAGTGTTCCTGAGAAAGAGAAAATGTCTTTCTCAAGATCTGTTCATACTGACTGAGGCCCTGACTCAGGACAGCATTTCTGTTCAGAACAGCATTCAGGCATGTTCTTAACCAAGAAATGAATTTATTCCTTTTTGGAGAGAAATGAGAGGACACAGATACAGTAAATTCTTTTAGTTATTTTACCTTTACAATATATATGTGCAATCCCTGTTCTACTGTTGCACTGAGATTATGTGAGTAGTAATGAGCAAAGACAACACATTTTCTGCCTATGTTTTCACAAAGATTATCAAGACAAACTAGTTGTCCTCTAAATGAAAATTAGCTTTAGGACTGGGCTATGAGAACTTGAACAATCCCTATTCAAGGATATACCACAATATGTGTCTATATTTGTGTTTTTATTTCTTATGGGCTTTTTGGCCTTCAGGAATAGTTTATGGGATTGAAATAATGTAAGAGTTGGTTTTCAGAAGGTATTTCTACTCTCTAGGAGCTGAAATACTGTATTACTTCAGTCTCAAATACTGCTTCCTGAGGCATTAAACATGGGCCTTAAGACACTGATGGTATGTGAAAAACAAACCAAACAAGTTCAGGCCTGAACTAGAACACTCCTACAAAAACAATTGCGGCAACCAGTGACTTAACTGTAAATGGAATTCACACTGTATAACACACGTGTTGCTATCTGTTATAGTATCCTCCTTTGCCAACTACTTATACCTATACAAAGGAACATGAATCCATACATAAACCATCCTACTCCTGCATGACCATGCTACATGAAACATATACCAAACCTAAGACACCTAGAGCCATGTATAATGGTACATCAATAACTGCACATATGCTTGCAAATGATATTGCTGTACCAATTACAAATTATACTCCCTACTATTGTGATAGAATCATAGAATATCAGGGTTGGCAGGGACCTCAGGAGGTCATCTAGTCCAACCCACTGCTCAAAGCAGGACCAGGCCCCAACTAAATCATGTTCTTGTGAACCAACTGATATTTAACAAATTAGCACCCAAAATGTATGTTTACATTGACCTACCTAGCTACACATCAACTAACTTGTATATCTATCTACCTATGCTCCTTTAAAATAAATAAATGGATTTTAAAATCCCTTGGAAAAACTAGCACAGATAAAAAATAGAACCCATACACACAGTAATTTAGTCACATAATTAAACTGAATTAGCTACCTATGTTAAGGAAATGTATAATAAAAACCATCTGAATGAATGACAATAAATAGAGCAGAGGCCTGATTTTGACAGGCGCTTCGCCTGCCCTCCCATAATTACAAGCACATCTGATAGATGAGCTGGGTGAGATAATGTCTTGTATTAATGCTGTGAAAGTGAATAAGACCAGTACAAATAAGACAAGCTTGTCTCTCTCACCAACAGAAGTTGGTCCAACAAAAGATATTACTTCACCCATCTTCTCTCATTAATATCCTGGGACCGACATAGCTACAACTACACTGTATACAAGCACATCTGATGTCATTCAGACTTTTAACTACCTAATTTGCAGTCACAGTTATGTGTAAATGGCATCAAAACAGTGCCCAAGTAGATTTGTCCACACAAAAATCAGGCCTTTAACATTAATGTGCATCTAAATCCAATATATAAATGAAAATAAACTGTACTTAATATAATATTTTTAATAAGGTTGGGAAGGGGAATCAGGCTGTTCATCATGGCGGATGGATTATGAGACATTCTTGTCAGTCCAACTTTATCATTTGACAGCAAAAATCTGCTGTAAGGTTCTGTGAGGCATAGCCTGTAAAGAAAGCAATGTCTAAGAGGGAAAAAAACAGGTGATTCTTTAAGGTGGGGTGCAGTTCAATCCCTTTGGCTGAGCCATTAGTGCCCTCATTAGAACATTGCACATACCACCCATCTCCCTGAATGAGCCCAGTCAGGAATTCTATTAGGAGAGCTACCTCTTGCCTCAAGTGATAAACTGCATCTACCAAGAACATCAGTGCAAGGAAAACTTGACCATTGCCTGTAGCAGATAACTAACTCCCCTCCACCCCGACATATGTGTGCACTGGGAATGGAGCCAAGGCCTCATCTGCTCCCTGCCAGCTATCAACATGTTCAGTACTGGATAAAACAGAGGAAGACGTTTCCTTCTCAGCAGATCTAAACCTTATGAACTTATGAAGGGCCTCATCCAATACAATGGTGGGCACCCACATCTCTCTATGAAATTACAGGACAGGCCCTGAGTCTTCTAGATCAGATGGTAGAAGACAAACAGCAACCAACCAGCTGCATAATGTATTGGCTAGCCAGGCAATGGACCCCACATATAGTAAAGCATTTTCTCTCTGAGCAGGGTTTTCTTTTTTTAAGTATATAAATAATTGCATATCTGCATGTGGTGGAACATCTATTCTCTTATGGAAGAAAGTTCCAATGAAGACATCAAACACACTGTAGCCTTTTCAGTCAAGTAATTCCTCTTAGCACTAATTTCCCCTCGAATGTCATACCTCAGTCAGAAGCTCTCTCAAACCTGACAGCTAGTGGGTGGGAAAGCCCCATCATTGTAAACACATCTGCGCTACTCTGAGGAATTTATTGAGGTTCAGATTTCTCAGTTCTCTCAGAGTTAGTTTGTTTCTACAAATTGACATGTTTTTTTCCTTCTTGAGGTTTTTAATGCTTTTATTGAAATTCCTTTTAAATTCAAATTTCTTTGTCTGTGTAGATTTCAATTTACACAACAATACTTCTTTCAGAGTGAAAAAAACAAGACAAGTATTTTTTTTTTCCAGGGGAACTAATGTTGAGCAATGTGAAGCCATGGTAACCGTCAACTTACACAAGGTTGTGCTTTAAAGGAAAATGAATTGGCATAACAATCTCTTAAACATTTCTGTGGGTTATCACCATAGTAAATCTAACAATAATACTTTTCATCCTATAACTAGATTTTCATTTCAATGAAGGAAACCATTGATCATTTTAACCAGCTATTCATGATCTATAGTCAGTAGTTCCCACAGGAAGTAAATCTGTGCTGGGGGGGTGGGGGGAGGAAGAAATGTATCTTTTTCAATAGTTTCTTTTTGAGGAGTACAGGGCAAGGGTTGCCAGCAAAGGATGAGATTTAGGGGCCCTTGCTGGGGTAGGAAATGCTAGATAGAAGCAGCTATAGATTTTGTGCAGTGCAAGAACTTACAACAATGTTCAGCTTTACTGTTATTTGAGCAAGTGAAAATCAATGACTCTGGGGGCCAATTAACTACATGGAGTTGCTGAAGTTGTAACAAACACAGAATAAACTTTAGCATAGCATAGTCATAGCTAGGAGTTCTTGTGAAGACTGCTACACAACTGTCATCTTATAAATGAAAATCAAATACTCCAAAATCTCATTGTTAAAAATAACGTCACTGTTGACACTTAACTGGATATATGTGGATGTTTTACAGATGACAGGAAAAAATGAATAGGAGGTAAGATAAATGCATTTAGGAGGGTCTGAAAATCCTTTAGTTCTGTCAGTGACCACTGATGTCCCAAACTGCTCTACCTTGGCTCCCTTTTTCCAGCGTTTTACTTTATTTGAATGGTCTAATAGACTTTCCTGGTTCCAACTATCGTGTCTACAATGACTTACAAATCTCTGTACTCCTGTCTTGTTTCCATATATCCAATCTCATATCCTGGCCTGTCTCTTGAAGACGCTGACATTTCCTCTTGGATGTCTCATCGACAACTTGAACTCAACAGGGCCAAAACTGAGTTCCTGATCTCCTTTCTCAAGCCCTCACCCTCAACACCACCAACATCCTTCCCATTCCCCAGGCCTGTAATGTGGGGGTCATCTTAGATTCTTCTCTCTCCCTCTTGCCCCTGGACACACAGCACATCCAAATCCTGCACTTTCTTCCACCTCAACAGTTCTAGGATCTGATTTTTTCTCTCCATCCCATGGAAGCTTTCTCCCAAGCCCTACTTGACAGATGCAACTTCTTCCTCTCTGGCCTCCCTGACACTCACATGCCCCACTCCATTTCATACACAAAACTACCATTAAGATAGTCTTCCTTGCCCATGCCCTTATATTGGCCATGTTGCCCCACCCACACTGGAGTTCCTCCGCTGGCTCTCCTTCCTCTAAGAACATTGTGCACAGCCTCACAGCTCTGCACAATTCTACTCCCCACCCCTCTGCATTGACTCCACTAGCTCTAATACTTCATTGATTCCAGCCTCGTCCACCAGCTTCTCACACAAGCCTCTCTATTGCTTTCTTCCATGCTGTTCCCCTAGGCATGAGATGTTCTTTCTGAATTCATCCACAAGCTCCCAGCCCTCTTCATCAAATCCCCCCCAAGGAGCCATCTCCGTCACACAGCCACACTGGCTGACAATGTTTGTGTTTCTGTAGTTGTCTATCTTTAGGTTGTAAGACCCTACAGGCAGCGGTTGACATGTCTCTATTTGGAAAGATCGCAGCACTGCAAACATTAAAAATGCCACACACAACATATGCTGATCACTGTAATTGGGTAATACTGGTTTCTGAACACCATGTAAAGAGTGCCCAAGGAAGTCTGTATGGTCTATATTGAGGTGCAGATTTTAAATCTAGGAAATCCCAATCAGCCAATGTTAACTTCAGGTCGTAGTGTCTGTACCCCAGACACTAAATGTGCCTAGCCCCCTCTTAGATTGATGTCTGGCTGAGCATTATTGCTGCAATCACAGAACTGACCATAAGAGAATAGGCACCAATTAACAATTTGTAAATTATGCATTAAAACATTTGTTGTGTGCACTACAGAATGAGCTTTTAGGTTTCTCTGACAACAAAGCAACTTGTAGAGAAAGAGTACACATAGATTTTATCATGTTTTACACAATGACTCTGCTAGAAAGGAAAGAAGGGACAATGAAAAAGGATAATTCTGACAAAGTACAGTGCAGGTAAAATATAGCAAAGCAAAAACAAGTCAAACCAACTATTGGTTTAGAAGACAACATCTATAATTAGACTCAGAAATGTTAGCAGGGTAAATAATTGTAAGATCCTGATAGGAGATTAAAGAAGCTGATACTTAGCTCTGAAAAGTAATATTAAAGACTGACTACGCCAGTGGACCCTTGCTGCAAACACTTATAGAAAAGGTTTTATCCAGCAAGTGTCACAATCATAATTATTTTGGTATTTGTGAAAGTCTTTAAGAAGCAAGATTTCCCACCCTCTCTGAGACTATTGCATAGCCATCAGGATGACATCCTCCCCCATAAGGCAGTCCCAATCTCATCCTAACATATGAGATCTCTGCGGGAGGTAATCCAGTCATTGGCTCCTGCCACTATTTTAAAACCCTAATACCTCAATCACAGCAAAGGTGTCAGCATGGAGCAGTAAGACTGATTGCTGGAACCCAGTCCCCATCTGGGCTGCGGAACCCAGCCACTCAAGCTGCAGGAGGCATGGAGAAGGAGCTGCTCCCCTTTAGACAGTAGCCCTCCTTCACTGAAGTCCAAGACAGGGCACAAGTGAGGGGAGGAGATCGTGAAAATAATAGGCCTCATATATCCCCTTTCTGGCAAATTTCATTTCAAAGTATCACTACACGGTGAGCCAGTTGTTATCTATGAGGGCTTCACTGAATCATTCAGCTATGCATTATTCATTGGTGACACGTCTAGCCACTTTTCTTCCATTGCTGCCCTCTGTGCTGGGTGGGAAGGGCATGTTGTGACAGTACGGTATTCCTTTCAGTGTGGCAGCCCAAAGATATAACTTGAGGTTATGAAAAATAAGCACCCCTCCTCTGTCACATAATGTTTCCATCATATGCTGGGCCATTTTACGTTTTAGATAAATTGATGCAGCCCTTGACTTTGTTTCACTTCTTTAAAAAACATTTTGAGAAGTTTAATTGGTACCACTGAAGTTAGGTATAGTTACCTGGATAATAGCACCATTTCAGCTATGTTTGTACTCCCCAACAAACTGCTCCACAAATCTAACCAGGAGTTTACATTGTGTGTGACTTGACCAAAAACTTCTCAAAGTTTACTATGTATGGTTTGGTGGTGTCTAGAGACAAGAAATTAAAAACCATTTACGAGGCTGCTATTTTTTGTAGCTTCACTGTAAGGTTCAAGAACAGAGGCAGATAACCTCAAAACATTCAGAGAGTGACTCCAAATAGCATACAGCAGAGATTTATGGGGGAGTTGGAAAGGACCACCAAGAATGAGCTGCATTTGAAGAAAAGCGTTTGGTTTGTCCATTTTTAATTTATCAGGAGTGCCAAAACACTAAAAGAGATGTTTGGGGTTTCAGGTGCATTTCAGAACTCTTAACATGAAGTCAAGTATCAGAGGGGTAGCCGTGTTAGTCTGGATCTGTAAAAGCAGGAGAGAATCCTGTGGCATCTTATAGACTAACAGACGTTTTGGAGCGTGAGCTTTCGTGGGTGAATACCCACTTCGTCAGACGAAGTGGGTATTCACCCACGAAAGCTCACGCTCCAAAACGTCTGTTAGTCTATAAGGTGCCACAGGATTCTCTGCTGCTTTAACATGAAGTGTTTGGGTTATCGAAATGAAAAATTTTAGGCCATGAGCATTTGTAGTGAACTACAAACATTGGAATACTTGGGAGGTGGGGAATAAAACAAGCTACATTTTGTCAAATAAACAGCTACTAAGTAACTATAATCACTTATTAAAAAGGGATATTATCTGCTAGTGTGAATCAGTGCAGCTATTGAGGTCAATGTAGCAATACTCCAGATGAGATATAACCACTGCATGAAGCAGAGTGTTAAGAACGATGGATTTTAGAAATGGTACACAGGGAGAAGTAACCAAATTCTATGAATGAGTACCTGAGGGGGAAGAATCAACTATAACCTTACATCTGCAAGTTTCAGAGACAGGAAGGATTAGGGAGTTATGAGTCGTGATGACCAAAAGTGAGTGGTGCATGGAGAGGAGGAAAAAAATGAGAAGATACTCTGGGTTTATACCAATGTAACTGAGATGAGAATCTGGCCCAGCATTTCTACTGAAAACCAATTGCCACTTACCAGGCTTCGTTGAAAATTTGAGAATTAGAAATTAATTTCTTTGAGGTCTTCTGGCAAAAGAAGACACTTTTACAATGGAATATGTCCTGTCAGTTTCATGCTGCTTAGGTGTTGCTGCAATGAAGATAACTAACCCTGGGAATTCTGCTGTCCCTAAGGGAATTATACCTATTAGTTTTACCAAACTGAGTTTCTTCACATAGTAAATGTGTTCCACTACATGGTACAAAGCTGTATCCCAAACGAGTGTCTTTAAACTCTTTGTAATAAAATACAGGAGATGAATCTCCTGCCATACACAGTTATGCCACGTATGTATTCAGAAACCCTGTAGTTAAAAAAACTGTTTGCTGTGAATGACTGAATACAGAAGCAATGTCACCAACTTCTTTAATAAATGCTGACATTTTAATTTTTCCACTAAAGTCATGATTAAACTAGGCAAGTCTAAAATAGCATTCATATCCCAACAATATGATTTGGAAAAAGCAGTTTCAATGGGCAAACACAGACACTCTAGAATTTAGCGGTGCTAGCCTTGTTTCGGGACTTGTCTACACTTGTAAATTAAGACCATAACAATGACCATACTGGGTCAGACCAATGGTCCATCTAGCCCTGTATAGCAATTGCCAGCTGCTTCAGGGGGAATGAACAGAATAGGACAATTACTGGGTGATCCAAGCACTACTGTTCACTCCCAGCTTCTGGCAATTAGAGGCTTTGCGACACCAAGAGCATGGAGCTAATAGCCATTGATGGACCTATCCTCCATGAACTTATCTAATGTTAATTTTGAACCTAGTTATACTTTTTGGCCTTCACAACAGCCCCTAGCAATGAGTTCCACAGGTTGACTGTGTGTCATTTAAAGGAGTACTTCCTTTTGTTTGTTTTAAACCTGCTGCCTATTAATTTAAACAGGTGACCCACAGCTCTTGTGTTACGCAAAGGGATAAATAACATTTCTTTATTCATTTTCTCCACACCACTCATGATTTTATAGACCTCTATCATATCACCCTTTATTCGTCTCTTTTCCAAGCTGTCATAAGTAGATAGGGAAGGTAAGGGTTAATTTTCTTTTCCTGTAAAGGGGGAACAAAGAGAACCAAACACCTGACCAGAGGACCAATCAGAGAACTGGATTGTTTAAAGTCAGGGGCGGGAATTTGTATACTCGGGGTCTTTATTGTTTCCTCGGCTATGAGTAAACAAGTTTTCTTCTAACTCCATCTTATCTCAAATATTCTACCAAAAGTCTGTGAGTACAAAGGGAAACAAAGTAATTCGGCTATGAGGAGCTTTGTGTTGTATTTACAGATGTGGATTGCTGGGTCTTTGTTGCTTCCTCGGCTGTGAGGGACAAGCTATCTTGCTAATTCCAATCTTCTTCTCATTCTACTAAAAGGCAGTGAGTACAAAACGGAAACAAAGTAAAATCGGCTATGATATGCTTTGCTTTGTACTTACTGTGTGTGATTGCTGGTCTATTTAAATTGGCTATTTTTTAAATCAGACTGGGTTGTTCATATTTTCTTAAGTAGGAGCCTGTATTAATTTTTATGCAAGTTATTATTCTGTATTTTCTCTTTTTCTATATAAAGCTTTCTTTTTCAAAACTTGTGGAAGTTCTTTTTCTAGTAAGGCAGAGAAATTGAAACCTCTGTATCAGGTATCTGTCTCCCTCACGGGAAGGCAGGAACGGGGAAAGGCAAAGCCAAGCTGTTGGTATTTTGCATCTCAATTGTCCTGAGGGAAAAGAACGCTTATCTCTTGGGAAGCAGAGAAACAGGTTATCTGGAGGTCCCCCCAGGGGAGGGTTGGGGACACCAGAGAGAGGAAAGGGGGGTCAGGCCCTATCAATTCCTGACCTGGTGGCAGCCTATCAGATCTAAGCTGGAGATTAAGCTTAGAGGACTTCATGCTAGTACCTTATATTTGAACTCTAAGGTTCAAATCGAGGAATATTACTATGACACAAGCTGAACAGTTCTAGTCTTTAAAATCTCTTCTCATTGGAAGCTCTTCCTTAACCCTAATCATTTTTGTTGCCCTTCCCTATACCTAATTCTAATACATCTTTTCTGAGATGAGGCAACCAGAACAGCACACACAGTACTCAAGGTGTGTGGGTACCATGGATTTACACAGTAGTATTAAGATATTTACTGTCTTATTTTCTATCTCTTTCCTAATGGTACCAATCATTAGGTTAGCTTTTTTGACTGCCATGACACACCGAGCAGATGTTTTCAGAGAACTAACCACAATGACTCCAAGATCTCTTTCTTGAGTGGTAACAGTTAATTTAGACCATTTTGTATGTATAGTTGGGATGATGTTTTCCAATGTGCATGACTTTGCACTTAACAACATTGAATTTCATCTGTCATTTTATTGCCCAGTCACCCACTTTTGTGAGATACTTTTTATAATACTTTGCAGCCAGCTTTGGACTTAACTAATTTTGTATCATCTGCAGATTTTGACAGCTCACTGATCCTACCCTATTCCATTTCATTTATGAATATGTTGAACATCACTGGTCCCAGTACAGAATCTTGGGGGACCCCACTATTTACCTCTTTGCATTGTGAAAATTTACCATTTATTCCTACCCTTTGTTTCCTATCTTTTAACCAGTTACTGATCCACGAGAGATCCTTTCTTCCTATTCCATGACTGCTTACTTTGTTTAAGAGTCTTTGGTGAGTGACCTCATCACAGGCTTTCTGAAAGCCCAAGCACACCATATCCATGGGTTGACCCTTGTCCACATGGTTGCTGACCCACCTCAAAGGATTCTAATGTATTGATGAGACATGCTTTCCCGTTACAAAAGCTGTGTTGACTCTTCCTCAACAAATAGTGCTCATCTATGTGTCTGATAGCTCTGTTTTTTTACTTTAGTTTCAACCAATTTGTCTGGTCCTGAAGTTAGGCTTACCGGCCTGTAACTGGGAGCCTTTTAAAAAAAATCTATATAACATTACCTGTCCTCCAGTCATCTGGTACAGAGGCTGATTTAAGTGACAGGTTACATACCACAGGTTAGTAGTTCTGCAATTTCATATCTCATTTCCTTCAGAGCTCCTGTGTGAATACCTTCAGGTCCTGGTGACTTCTTGTTTTGTTTATTGATTTGTTCCAAAACCTCCTCTATCAACACCTTAATCTGGGACAGTTCCTGAGATTTGTTACCTAAAAAGAATGGCTTGGGTGCGAGAATTTTCCTCACACTCTCTGTAGTGAAGACCACCGCAAAGAATTTATTTAGCTTCTCCACAATGACCTTGCCTTCCTTGAGTATCCATTTGGCACATAGATTGTCCAGTGGCTCCACTGATGCTTGGCAGGCTTCTTGCTTCTCATGTACTTATTTGTTTGGTTTTTTTTGCTGTTAGTTTGTGTGTCTTTTTCTAGTTGTTCTTCAAATTCTTTTTTGGCCTGCCTAATTATACTGTTACACTTGACTTGCCAGAGTCTATGCTCCTTTCTATCTTCCTCACTAGGATTTGACTTCAAATTTTTAAAAGATGCTTTTTTCTTTTTGGCCTCTAACTGCCTCTTTTACTCTGTTATTTAGCTATGATGGCATTTTTTTTTTGGTCCTCTTACTGTTTTTTTTATTTGAGGTATACATTTAATTTGAGCCTCTATTAAGATGTTTAAAATATTTTTCATGCCGTTTGCAGGCATTTCACTCTTGTGATGGTTCCTTTTTGACAAATTCTGTTTAACTAGTTCCCCTTTTTTAAATTAGATGCTACTGTGGTGGGCTTCTTTGGTATTTCCCCCCTACATGGATGTTAAAATTTAATTATATTATGGTCACTATTACCAAGTGGTTCAATTATATTCACCTCTTGGACCAGATCCTGTGTGCCACTTAGGACTAAATCAAGAATTGCCTCTCCCTTTGTGGGTTCCAGGACTAGCTGCACCAAACAGTAGTCATAAGTGGTATCTAGAAATTTTATCTCTGCACCCTGTACTGAGGTGACCTATATCTAAGTCAACATGGGGATAACTGAAATCCATCATTATTACTGAGTTTTCTATTTTTCACATTAAGATTCAGATGAAGGTATGGTGGGTATTAAAAGCACAACAACCATTCCAATTGTAGACGCTCTTATTATTCTGGAGAGGCAGTGCTTTGTTCCTGTGGTGCTTAAACTACAAAAACAGCTAATCCTGAATAACTCCATGTGAAGAGAAACCCTTATCCTGCTTTTTGACAAATTCTAATTGGCTGGTTATATAAATGGTCATTTCCCCCAGATATTCACAAATATTACAAGTCACTAAGGCACCAATTCAGTAAAGACACTTGAGCATGTGTCAAACTTTAAGCACATGATTTATCCCTTTAAGTAGTAGCTTGAAGTTCAGCACATGCTTAAGTACCTTACTAAATTGTGGCCTAAATCATCACTAGCCGGTTGGTGTCCTGGATCACACAATGTTCTAAATGGCATGAGTTAATTAGTACATCAAAACTTACACCCAAGTCATGGCATTTAAATAGCATGTTTTTTATTTTTGGTATAGCATAATAGATGTTCAATTTTCCATTGCCACAATCGAGCAATGAAATTACACACTCCCACTTTGTGTTACAGCCAGTCAGTATGAAGCACCTGAAGTATTCAAACCTTTTTATCCCTGTGAGTGTTCTGCTCAAATGTGGCATTGCTTATTCCCAGAACTGAGCCCCTATAAATCCCAAATTCTCTCCTCTTTTATTACACAAATATTACTATCTAGAAGAAAACTTCATAGAAAATCCATATCTGATGCTTATTTTATTGATAATTGTTCTTGTAACTTAACAAAAAATACCATACAGTATTGATAGTAGCATTGTAAAAACAGTCTGTAAATACAAAGGGAGAAATTCAATTAATTTAAAATTTTGATTTAGATAGTGTAAACCCCTTTGTAAATCTGTAGAAACCACACAGAAAATGCCAAGGTTTCTATAGTATAGAAATTGGGAGGATGTTTATATTCTTAAGCTGGATGAGGGCCTGTTATTGATGCAAGTCCTTGTATGTATAGGGTATACAGGCTTTGTAAACAGTTCATGTCAGTCTGTGAGGATGTAACTGAAAAAAATCTTCCTATTAGTAAGGAATCCTTTTTATGTTCTAAGTCTGTTTGCAATCAGCAGTCCTCTGTAGGCACAAGGCTTAGCATCCTTTGCCAAATCTCAATGTGTGGCCAGTGGATGAAACTGACTAATTCAGTGCACTTGGAATTCACAAGATGCCTCATTTTCCAAGGAACTTGTTGGATAAGAAAACAAAGTTAAAAAAAAAACAAAAAACCCCTGTCACATTAATTTACATTTCTCTTGGATTATAGATTTAATTTAATTTAACTTCATCCAATTCACATTTAACTCCTGAAAGACAATTTTGCTCAGTGTTAATTCCATCACTGGCTTGAAAGGAAACTACCTGCATAAAATAATTAAATTTCTGGTTCAAATTTGGTACAACCTGGTAATGGCTAAAAGTTATTATCTGAAGGCTGCTAGGTGGTTTATGAGAAAGACAACACTAGTCAAGTTACTTTCTGTGATTGTCTGACAAATGTAGCGTTCTTTTCTTCGAAGAATTGTTTGCAAACTGACCTGGATTTCTGTGAATGTGAACGTAGCTGTCAGTTGTAAGTATCTATCAAACATTCTGTTCAAAGAATTTGCATCCCAGGGACTGCTCGCAGACAGTTTTCTACTTGGGATATGTGAGTAGCCACGTAAATTACATTGTTTTGCTTCTGCTCCCTGAAACAAGTACAGTATAACAAATAGTGAATAAGAAACATGCATGTTCACAAACAAACACACTTTTTCAGGGGTGCTGAGAGCTATTGAACCAAACGGTAAACACTGCATACGATGGAAACCACTTCAAGCCAGGGGTGTTATCGCAACCCCAGCACCTATGTATGTTTTTGTATGTGAACATGTCTTAATTAAAACAGCCATTCCCCAAACATTCAAACAGACACAAGCCTCTTTGAATGCAGGTTCGCAAAGAGTGGATCAATACGAGTTCAATTCAAAAAGCTGTTTTTCAGCATTTGAGCAGCTGATGTCTATGGACTCAGACAAGCGAAGGAGTGGATGGCTATGGGGAATGAAGTGGGGGGCCTGAGGCTGAGGCACACTAGTGAGTAGTTCATGGAAGCTTGCACTCCAAGAAGCTCACGGTACCTGTCCAGTGGAACAGCAGAGTAAATATCAGTCCTGCACCTTTCACAAACGTGGTACGCTGGTGCCCTTCGTGAAAATAGGATTTTGTGCCCCCTACCCAAATACACTACACGATGGTTGGTGTGTGCCATTGCAGCCAGCAAAAAAGATCCTGGGGTGAATCTGAGTTTGTCTTTCCTGCTCCTTGTTTCAGTATTTCTTTCCTTCTTTGCATTTTTCTTCTTTTGATCACCTTTTAAATCTCTTTTCCTGACTGCTGCTATTTTTCCCCTCTTCTTTTTCTCCTTTTTTTTGGCAGTTGCTATATTTTTACCCTGTTTGTGTCATTTGGGGTGGCTTTTTTTTTTTTTTTTGCACATTCTACTTCTCTTTCATAGACTGTATGGGGTCAGCACTAGATGCAGTTTAAAATATGCAAAGAATACAGCCTCCAGAAAAACACACTCCAGGGGTTGTCTAGACTAGGAATTTTTGTATCAGCATAGTAGGACCCTTCTTTTTCTGTTCTTTTGTTTAAAATTTCCCATGAACGTATCAGTGTTTATTACAAAAAATTAAAATTGGGTGAAAATCAGTGCAAAAAAAAATAACAGTTTTCTGGATAAATATTGGGGTTAATACTGGAAGGTGAGAGGACAGAAAAATGCAGCAAACAGAGAAAAAGAAGAGTAGTGAAAGAAAAGGCAGTTAAATGCTGTGGTCTATTACAGAAACTGTATGCAACATTTTATACCTTGGGGGAGCATACCGTAACACCCATATTCCTCATTTTCCTATAATCATGATTTTACATATAACACATGCCTTGTAAGATATCAGGGGAAAGGTTATGATCTGCTCAAAGTCATTTCTCTATCCATATAGGTATATCATTAATGCATATGAAGTTATGAGAATTGTGTTGGATGGTGGTCACTAAAACATGCTGTATGTTGGGGAATCAACCAGATATTAGCTCCCCATAGGCAACCGTAAGGAATGTAACCAATATCCGGATGGGGTTTCAAACAACCCATCAAAAATCATTGTCTAGCAAGGGAGCTACAATTCAATGACTCGCCTGCATGAGGCCACACCAGAGGAATTGCTCAACTTTGCCTGGGGTCTCAGCAGTGCCCCCAGACATGCCTGGACTTGTGCTCCCCAAACACATAGGACTGAAAGTATAAAATAGACACAGTGGCCACATGCTGGGCCTTTCTCCATCACCCACCTACACTGCAAGCAACAAGGACACCCTGAAGACTCCAACTGAGGGGACTGGCCTGGCCCAGGTTTCAAGGGTGAAATCTGTGCATTATGAACTGCAATATCCAGTGAAGTGAGAAAACTGCTTAGTCTAGTTGTTGCCCAGTCTAATAGGGTTGAGAGTTTAGACTGCGTATTTAGATATTTTATTTTATTTTGGTAAGTAACTCTCACTTTTTGCCTATTACTTAATATCACTTAAAATCCATCTTTTGAAGTCAATATATATGTTTAACTGTTTATCTTTACCAGTGAGTTTGCCTGAAATGTGTGGTAAATCTGCTCAGGTTAGCAAAAGATGGTATATGTCCACTTTCCATTGAGAAAGTGGTGAACCAATTAATAAATTTGCACTGCTTGTCTTGAACAGTGTAAGATGGTATGTTCCTGAGATACAGTGCTGCGAACTGGGGGTGGGATCTGGCTGGTGCCTTTCTCTGTGTGATTCATGAGTGGCTCCGGAGCATTTATGCAATCTAGCTGGGTGTGGGGCTTCATGTGCTATTGTGCTGAGTGATAACAGCGCCTGGAGGGGCTTGCTGCTTGTCACTAGCAATATATTGTGAGAGACAGCCCAGGCTGGGGAGAGTTCTGAGGAGCACAGCGGTTCCACAGTTCCAGGCTGCACCTGGGGATCCCGTCACACTGTACATTAACAGTAGGTACATATATGCACACACATACATACGTGTCTATCTTCTACTACATTGCCTTTCTTTAACGGACAGCCTTGTATTTGCATTAGACTAATTTGTTATTAACACAAAACACACCTACCTACTAAAACATATTGGATTTTCTTAACATAATCAGTATTTTGATATACTTGAGTGCTTCAAAATTCAGATGAAAAAAATCAGCAAAAACCAAATAGCAGCTTTTGTAAAACCTGGGAATTTTTCAGTTAAAAAACCCAAACAATTAAACTGTTAATGAAGGGCCTGATAGCATAGCTAGAACCATCCCAACTCCTCTTTGCAGATGTACCTCAGTGGCTTAAAGTGGAGCTTGAACTGGCTGGGGAAAACTGCACTTGTGCAACCCTCCAATACACTGGTGCAACACTTATGCTCAGGGGCTTTGGACTAGGGTAGCTATACTGATGCAGCTACACCAGTACAAATATCTCTAATGTAGACAGGCACTAAGAATCTAACTTCTAATTCCTTCCATTCTGCCTGTGCTGCAGGGCTAAACTGATTAGGATCAGTCAGTAGCTTTTGGCACTCAGCTCAGTTCATACGGAATCTATTGCAAATACTAGACAGTTTACTTTGCTGTCTGTTAAGGCTTTTGAAAGCCCTGTTCGTAACCTCTTTGGTGCACCTGCACACTGGGTCGGTTTTAGGAGCAGGTGACCCAGGCAACCGCCTGCAGTGCCGGGACTGAGGGCACTGGGCTCTAGGTGTTGTAAGGTATTCAAAAGTTTAACAAACGGAGGAGGGTGCCCAAGATGCTCCTTGCCTGGTGTGCATTTGGTCTAGGGCTGGCCCTGCCTGCACAGAGGGGTGGGAAAACCCCTGATTCTTACAGTCCTGGACCTTGTACAAAAGGGGGGCGCTGGGACTCTCAGCAGTACTAGACATGCTAAGACTCTGTCTACACTACTAGCTGGCAGGTGATTTCCCTGCTCATGTACATACACTCGCCCTAGCTCTCATCGAGCCAGCATGCGTATAAAATTGCAGAGTAACTGGGGCAACACTGGTAGCAGCAGCAGAGGCATCGCTGAGCCATACTGAGGACAAACCCATCTGAAACCAGTGGGTATGTACTCAAGACAGCTCATCCATGCCTCCGCCGCTGCTATCCTGAGTACTGCAGCTACACTGCTATTTATGCTCACCCCAGCTCGATGAGAGCTGGCACAACTTTGTGTACACAAGCATGGGAATCGGACTCCTAGCTCATAGGGTGGACCTGGGAGGGTGCTGGCAGGAGAAAGAAGAGACCCATATCACTTTAACCCACAAAACTCTCCCACTTCTCTGCCTGGTTGTGTTCTCCACATCTCTGACTCCTCACACATCCAATCCAGGTCCCTATGCATAACACCTGTCGGGAGGAAAACACCTCCACCCCTCCTGCCCCTCGCTCAGCAGCAGTAAATGCACTTAACAAAATTGAAGATAAATTATTTGGAATTTCAGATAACATTCAGCTTCTCATAACATTAATGGATGAAGAAGGTTGATACTGTGATTAAAGCAAAGGGCTGGGACTGAGATGACCTCAGTTCAACTCCCAAGTCTGCTAATCTCTCAGTGCCTCAGTTTCTGTGGTATAACACTTTGTCTGTTTTGTCTACCTTAAATGTAAGCTTTTTAGGGCAGAGGCTGAGCCTTGCTCAGTGTTTGTACAGCTACAAGCACAATGGATCATCAAAGGTAGTTAAGGGCTCTATGTGCTACTGTGATACAAAAAATACATCATAATCATATGAACAACATTTAATTTAGGTTGGCATTTTGGCCCCCAACTCCCACTGAATTGAAATGAGATCCGAGCACCCTTAGACTCCTTTAGAAATCCCAATCTTAACAAATGCAAAAGATAAAGGGATAATGGGAAACCATCACTTCACTAAAATGTATCCATTGATTGTGTGCTATTTTGCATTTATCTAAAAAGGTTACTGATGTTCAGGTTCCTTAAAGTTACAGAATATTTCATCAAAAAGCATCTTCCTTTTAAATTTTGCTATGTGGCTAACACCATTGTGCCAGTTTCAGAAATCTTGGGGATTTTGAGGAGTTCATTCATTATACAGCCCCCTCACTTTGCATTTTGGAAGCACACTGCATATAATTTTGAATCCTATTTGACAGGCTTTATGAACATTACTTATTGCTGAGGGAAAAAAGTAACAAAGGAACCCAAGAGACTACAATATTTAATGAAGTCCCCAGAATTAAAAATGAAGGGATTAAAGCATGGATATAGTACAATATAGTTCATAATTAAACTTGAATTCTTACTTGCAAAAGCCTGCTTATCAAAACTGAAAAATTGCTTGAACATTCCTTTATCTTCATGTTGAAAAATATGAGACAGTCTTCTTACAAGTATAGCTGTATCAAGTCAGGAACAAAGATTTTTTCAATGCTTTTGATCAAACAAAGTTAAAGGAGTTCCACATCTAGTTTGAATTAGTAGAGCAGACACATTTTAAAAAAGATATTACCATGAAGACAGCTCTGTATTCTCATAAATGCTAGATACAGTGCTAACAATTAAAAAGCAGCATTTGCCAACTGTTACTGTGCAGTGGGTATTGGAGATCCCACAGGCCAAGATGAAACAATAGGGCACTGGTTTTCAAACCCCCCCTCCCCGCCAAGATCTCCGCTGGCATCTGACTAGACATCCCGGACTCCTTTCATTTACAGTACTACAGAAACACTCTCTCCAGCATGGGAATACCCTGGCCTGCATGACCTTTCGCATACAGTGCACTATGCACATTAAGTATTGAGAACAAAATGGTGTCCTCCATGTGGCAAAAGCACCAGAAGGCTGTTCTGGTCCTGGTTCGAGGGATACACTCATGCATAACATACAGGGGACCCTTAGGGGTTTGGGGACCCCACCTTTTGGGGTTCCCCAGAGATCTCTTCCACTTGGTTCCATCAGAACTCAGTCCAGCCTTGTTGCTCAGGTTCCTTTATTTGGCATACAGCAATGCTTTGCTGAATTGATCAGACTCAAGCATAGGGGGTGGGTCTAGGGTGTACCATGCATACAAAGATACACAGAAAAACTCTTCCTTTATATACATTTACACATTACTTTTCATTTACTATACATGGCATTACATGTTTTGGAATTTGCTTAGTCATTTTGTAGGGACCAATCCCTGTACTGCACTCGCTGTCCATGCACAGCTTACTCTTTCTCTCATCCTGTGTTCCAATCTTATCTTCCCCATTGTTATCCTGTCCATCGTAAATGGTTCCCTGGCTGTCTCCCATTATTTTACCTAGTACAGACATTCTGTTTCCAGTGCTGGCCCACCTACCTCCATAATACAGTCTTCCAAGTAGTAAGACCTCACCCACATCCACTTAAATCATGTCAAGCCAGGCCTAAATACCACTTTTCTTTTTCTTTTTTATATTAACTTTTAATTCATTGGCATTATATTCCTGTCTCTCTGTGCTCTTTTTAAGCACATGGTCCCAAGATCACGGTAGTTGTAATCATTTGAACCATCATTAATATTAGGCTCAAAGTACAAACCATGGAGTGCAAGCTCACCTCCTCTGATATAGCTCACCAGAGTATAATCCCACGTTATAAACTTGCTTTGCTTTAAAGCAACTGTCTGCAATTTTAACTTTGTTTTTATTTTAGTTATGTTATAAAAAACTGACAGAAAATATAAAAATCTTCCCATTTATCATCACAGGAAATTTAGATGTGAAACCGAACATAGGCCAGTTAAAATAACATTTCCTGGGTCCATACCAGAAGTGGAACTTTTCAGACACTACACTATACTCATCACCAGTATAGGCAGTTTTTACTTTACCAATGTCCCAAGAATTCCTTGGTTTTGATTTAGGGGTGAGAGGGTATTGAGGGGGCTTTTTTTAAAAAAAATCTAATACTACTTTGTGGAGTTTCTTTTTCACCAGATCTCAGACTCCACCTAATATTTCTCTGGGGAGTCCATAGGGTCCGCCCTTAGGTTTAACACACTTCTCCAACATTCTAAACATACTATATTCCTCTTAATTAAACCCTTAAACCTTTCCAGTGTCACTTCTCTTAATGTTAGGTTGTGACCCTCGCAATCAGGGTGTATATTTTGATAAGTAAGCTGGAGAAATGCTGGCTCAGCAGAACTACCACGAGGTGGATATATAAACCATTAAACAACTGCAAACAAAGAGTAACTATTAATGGAACAATGTCAGATTGGAGGGAGGTCTTAAGTGGGGGTCCCCTGGGATCTATTCTGGGTCCAGTGCTGTTTAACATCTTAATTAATGACCTGGATATAGGAATAGAGAGCATAGTAATCAAATTTGCAGATAACACCAAACTAAAGGGGCCTCCCAACACTTTGGAGGATAGAGCTAATATTCAGAGGGAACTTGATAAATTGGAGAACTGGGCTATAGTCAACAAAATGAAAAGTAGCAAAAAAAAAGTAAGGTGTTACACTTAATGAAGATAAATCAAATGCACAAAGACAGACTAGAGGGTAACTGGCTTGGCAGCAGCATTGCTAAGAAGGATCTGGGACTTGTGGATCACAATTTCAACATGAGTCAGCAGTGGGATGCTGTTGCAAAAAAAAGCAAATGCAATATTTGGTTGCATTAACAGAGGCATAGCATGCCTGTGACGGGAGGTGATAGTACCATTCTGCTTGGTGCTGGAGTTCTCTGTCCAGTTTTGGTCACCAATATATAGAAGGGATGTGGAGAAACTGGACAGGATCCAGAAGCGAGTGACAAACATGACCAAAGGGATGGAATCCAAGCCATATGAGCAAAGGCTGAAGGTACTGGGGATGTTTAGCTTGGAAAAGAGGAGATTGAGAGGAGGACATGATAGAGGTCTTCAAATACTTGAAAGGCTGCCATAAAAAAAGATGGAAAAATGTTCTCTCTTGCCACAGAGGGCAGGACAAGAGGCAATGGGTTCAAACTACAGCACAGCAGATTTAGGTTAAATCTCAGGAAAAACTCCCTAACTGTAAGAACAGTAGGACAATGGACCAGACTGCCTAGGAGACTGAGGAAGCTCCTTCACTGGATGTTTTCAAAAGGAGGCTGGATAGCCATTTGTCTTGGAGGGTTTAGACACAACAAATCCTGCACCTTGACGGGGGGTTAGACTAGATTACCCTTGTGGTCCCTTCTAACCCTCCAATTCTATATATTACCTGCTACAGATGAGAGGATCTATGTCATAGCACAATTACGTTGGGGCTTCTCCTAACCTCTTCCATCTGGTTTCCTAAGAACTTACTCCTACTCCAGTATCATCACTCAGGCTCCTTTTTTTGGCATAGAGCAAAGCTATACTAAATTGATCAGACTCAAGCATAGAAGTTGGTTTAGGGCATACCACACACCTAAAGTCACACAGCAAACATTTTCTTTGTATACATTAACTATATATTGCATCACACATTTGGGGATTGGCTTGGTCACTTTGTAAGAACCAATCCGTCTATAGCAGTGTTTCCCAAACTTGGGACGTTGCTTGTGTAGGGAAAGCCCCCGGCAGGCCGGGCTGTTTTGTTTACTTGCTGCATCCTCAGGTCTGGCCAATTGTGGCTCCCACTGGCTGCTGTTTGCTGTTCCAGGCCAATGGGAGCTGCCAGAAGTGGTGCAGGCCGAGGGACGCACTGGCCGCCACTTTTAGCAGCTCCCATTGGCCTGGAGCAGCAAACTGCGGACAGTGGGAGTCGTGATCAGCCAGACCTGTGGACGCAGCAGGTAAATGCTCAACACCAAGATTTCTCTGGGTCGTATTCAAAAAAGTGGATGTCCGGCTACTGTGGCTTGGAAAGGAAGCTACCTTTTTTCATTTGTCCGTTTTGTTTGTTTTTAAATCAAGCTCTAGTATCAGCACAATCACATGGGATGGAATTGCTTTTCAGTAAATTTTGCTCCTGCATTAGACATTTTTTCAGCACTGGAACACCTTCCAACAGTGTTTCAATTGCTACTGCATCCACAGCTGCCAAGAGAATAAGTTCTGGGACATTTGTAAGCTCAAGGTCCCCTGTTCCTGATCTAATCATAATTCTCACACATAGAAATTGGAAGGGCTGCCAAGAATACCACAAAAAATTGAATCTATTCTAAATTGAGCTTTGCAATTATTCTTAAAAATAAATACAAATCTATGGCAAAAGGCAACAAATTTAATCAAAAAAATGCAAAAAAATATTTTAAAAATTAATATAGTCTATAGTAGCATCCATGTCAGATAAAAGACTGAATATGGTCAATAAAAAGGATCAGAGCACTTATATGTTTTCAAGTTTTTAGCGTACATTCAAAACACTTGAAACCCATATATATTTAAATGGTCAACATTAGTATATGAACCGGATAATTGCTAGAGCAGGTGAACTATTTGCAGTAAACAAGTTGACAAATGAGACTTTTTCTGTTCATGAATTGCTCTCTAAGACCCAGATTTTTGAAGATATTTAGGTGTTGTTGCACTCAGCATTGCATCATCTAAGTAATTTAGGAGCCTAATCATTTTCAAAAGTGATTTAGGCATGTGGTAACTGCCAGTGGGATTTTGGCTCCTAAGCACCTAGATCCTTTTTGAAAATAAGGATTTATGTATTGTAATACTATGTGCAGCAACACCTAAATACCTTCAAAAATTTGGCCCTTAGAGGTTCTGTTTGTTATATGTTAAATGTTTCTTGTAGCCTCTAAACCTTGTCTTCACCAGGAAATGTAATCATTTTTCAGTTCCATTTTTAACAATTGAGTTAGTTGACATGATGCTGACTGATCATGTTCAACATCAGGCCATAGACAGGCCATGTTCAACATCAGGCCAGGCAGACATGGAGCAAACCCACTGAGAACAAGGTTTAATCACAGTTAGCTGACATGACCTGTCCGTGACAGCACTGAGCAATCATCACGGTGTCAGCTAACTCGACTGTTAAAAATCATGTCTGAACATGATTAAGCTTCCTCCTAAAGAAAGCCCTTTGTCAGCACGCTGGGCAGGGGATTGGGGAACATCTTGGAAAGCATCGCTCTGTTGGGCTAATGAAACACTGCTGTATTTGTAACTGATTTTGCTGGACATCAGCATAGATAATGAACCAGAAAGGTAGCAGTGGCTGGAGAAATGGCTGTGCAAAGCCTTGTGTAGATTTGGGGGGGACATTCTTAACTGGGGCACCACTAACAGCTTCATTGTTGCTCCAGACATTTTGGCTAATAGCCAACCAGGGAGATGTGCCACAACGAAAGATAAATTGTCTCTATGAACTGAATACCAAAGGTAGGAAGCCTACTGCTCCCACCCTCTCATAACCTGACTACTTTACTCAGTTACAAACGGCTTGTCAACTACTGGCCAGAAATAAGTTTGATTACTCTGATTTATTTCTGTTAGGACCTGGTTAAATGAGCAGCGTGTGTGTCATCTCACAGGAGCCCCCAGGTAATCCCAGCAAACTACGCACTTCTTGTAAAGAGTTGGTCAAAAAGTCATCCACTTCTTGGGCTTCATTTTACTGATGAAAAAGGGCAATTCCATGTGAGTAAACATGAATCCTGGCCTGGGTCTTGTGTCCATGTGTGCTACCCTGAAGGTTCTTTTCTCCTATGCCTGGCTGCTCCTAAGAGCTTGCAGCATAAATCTTTTCCCTCATGCTTGGTTGTTCCTAGGGTTTCTTTCTCTATGGATGTATCTGTCCCAGAGCCCTCTCTCAAGATGGCTACTCTCACATCCTTTACATTTAGAGTCAAGTCTGAGGAGCCACATCTGCTCTCATGAGTTAGTAATAATCAATCTGAAGCTCTCTGCAGAGTTCTAACACCTGCTAGCTGGGGAATCCTGTCCTCTCTCTGCCAATCCCAGATCTGTTGTAAGACTGTACAGACACATAGAAAAGTGTAGCCCCTAAGCAGAATAAAGTACAATCTAGAAGACACATTTCTACAAAGGGTGGGGAACAGGATTCAACACACAAGCAGAACGATCAGGGTGATGACTGCCACTTGTTAGTCCTATGTTTCAGTTGTTTTAGGTAATCTTCTTTGTCATTTTGGTTTGCTTTGTATGTATGATCTATCTCCAACGTATCCTCTAATTACCCCCATATGATGGTGGCAGTGGTGTTATTTTTATTATTATTCTTTATTATTTGTATTACGATAGCACAGAGAGGGGCTCAGCTGAGGGACCCAATGGGCTAGCCATTGCATTCACATATAATACAGAATATAGTCCACTGCACCAAAGTGCTTACAATCTAAATATATGATTAGATGCAACATGTGGAGTATAACAAACAAGGAAACGGGGACGACAAAGTAGAACTGAAGGGATCATGTTTGGTACGATAGCCAGCAGTCATGGCTACTCATGAATAATGTACCCTGCTGTTTTGCATCTCTAAGTACCACGATAAAGATAAGATAACAAAAACACAGGTGGGTAAATAAATCTCATTGTGACGCAGGGAGGTCATTATTATACAGGATATTTAAATGGAATGAAAAAAATCTATAAAAAGCCCTACATCTTCCTCTTTTCCCCCTGAGTCAGCCTGTGTCCTTTATAATTAAGAGAAAAGCATTTATGTAGTCCTATACATAAACTCAGCAATTTCCCTTTAGAGAAGCTCACACAAAGACTTTTCTTCCTCCACAGTGTAGACATACTTGAACAGCCTTCCCTCCAGTAGCAACTAAGTGTTCACTTTCAAGCTCAGTCCTGCTCTAGCTACACATAAACATGCATGTCTATCTGGACATACCCACAGCTGTTATCCCTCCCTAAATAAAGAGTTACTGAGAAGATAAAAGCCCATTATCACACCTTTTAAATAGAGGCAGAAGGACAAACCCATTAGGGGCTCACACTGCTGCAACTCTATGTAAGTCACCAAAACTTGGTTTCCTCCAGGGAAGTTGTATCACAGACCTCCGACAAAGTGAAATCAGTCTCCCCGTCAAACCCAAAGGATCATACACAAGGGCAACTGTAACCCCGTCTTCTCCTCAATTCACTTCCTCCTACCCATGACACCTTCCCTAGAGTTTGCCAGCTACATGAGAGCTGAGCACTCCCACTATGGCAGGGATGTTCTCAGATGGGCAGTCAGGACCAGATTCAAGCCCCTTTACACCACCTGTGCAATATAAAGTAGAGGGAGGGGAGAATCTGTTGTGCAATCTTGAAGTACGATGGAATACAGCATATCCACATAATTACCGTGAATCAAATATTTCACATCAGTTCGTTGGAGACATTGGCTTAATTCCATAAAACTGAAAATAAAAACATATTTTGCATTTTCTCACCCCTTTAACATCAGAGTTCAGGTTTTCATTGGGAATCCATATGGTACTTTAAGTAGCTATATTGAAATGTTTCCATTTCAAACTGAGTGGTTCCAGAACAAAAACAGATCTGATTTTTTTAAAAAAAATCAGTCATAAAAGGTCAGTAAAAGTACACAGCGGATACTCAAAGTTAAAACAAGATGTTTATACAGCGGTAGTTTACTGAGGTTGTAGAATGAACAACATATAGCTTAAGTTTCTTTTATTGATGTTTAATGTACTTGCTAGTCCAGCATTGTATCACCCCGGCCTTCTAGCGAATGGAATGTCAGACCCACTTATCTATGTGTGGGTGCGTCATCTTCTAATGGCTGAGCTATAGAGGATATGAACCTGAATACTATGACAGCTAACAGAAATTGTCCTTTAGCTCAAGTAAAAGAGGACTGTGTATTTGGAATGGAATAACGTAGGTTCTGTCCCTGATGTTGCAAATGTTCAATTTAGCTCATGACTATGATGAGCAACCACAGATTCATTATAGTAAGCAAAAATACATGCATCTGCTCACAACTGTGCTGTGAAATAATTGCTCAATGGCATCAATGTAACCACTTTGCTAAATTACCACTAGGATTCAAATAATATCTACGCCTCTTGAACCTTTCACCTCACAGGATTCAAGGTTGACAACAGAAAATGAATGAAAAAAAAGCTTCACTCTTCCATGGTTCAGTCTCACATATAGTGATGCTGAGTTTTGTCAATGACGTCAATCAAAGCAAGCTTTTCATTTAAAGCCACTGCCATGGCATGAAAATGAAAATAAACTTACAGAGGGAACAAAGCAGTAAAATGAGAAAAAAAAAACCCTATGTTTTGGCCCTCTAGATTGGAAAGTATGAGACAGATTTCCAGCCTACCCTGGAAACTACAATATCTGATGAACAAATCGAAGCAGCGTGAATGCCTGATGAAGCTTTATAATGGGTATACTTTACAGCAAAATAATATTCCCTCTATCAGATTTCTGAGGCAGTAGGACTTGGGTCATAATGACTGGATATTTGAATGTCAAGAGGCCTCTTTCTAATCATTTTGATCCCAATTCAGCAATCTACTTATGCACATATGACCCAGGGATTTCTTAGTGCCAACTGACAGAGGGCACAGGGGGCATATAGAGTTTTACAGGGGATCCCCTGGGTCAGATATGTACATAATAGTTCACCAAAGGATGGCATATGAGGTCTCAATCAAAAGCCAATAGCCCACTGGCCATCATAATCATTTCAAAATGTATGTATGGCTAATATTCAAGGAGCTATATATCCATCTATCCTGGAAATCATGTTCCCAAAGTCTTGGAGTTAAGGCAGGTCACTAGGAGGTGACATGTCCTAGACCGGTTTCTTTCAAGCAGAAGGTAACAGATGCTTATTTCTGTCTGTTCATGTTTGTATGGGAAAGGATATGTCTCACAATGTATGCCTGTTTGCATACTGAGCCTGATACCAGTTGAAAGATTGTGAAATCTCCAAGAGACAAAATGTACAGATAGAAATGAACAGCAAGAGGGGATTCTTTTTATAAGCAAAGATCTGGGATTGCAAAGGTATATCTGAGGGTGCAGAGATATACTCTGTATCCTTCACCTAGCAGAGGTGCTGACAATATACCTTGTCTCCAGAAAAAGGGATCCCAGCATCCTTGGTTGGAAAGCACTGGACATTAGAGTATATTGTTTGCAGTGTTGTTGTAGCCATATTGGTCCCAGGATCTGAGATAGACAAGGTGGCTGAGGTCATATATTTTATTGGACCAACTTCTGTTGGTTGAAGAGATGAGCTTTCAAGCTTCACAGAACTCTTTTTCAGGTCTGATAAAGGTAACCAGAGTGTAAGAGCTAAATACCAGAAGGGATACATTGTTGTTAGGCTCTAGATTGTATATGTTGCTCTTATTTGTTACCAATACTTCTACTTACTATCACTGGAATCTCTATTCTTCCTTAAATAAACTTTTACTTCCTTTCACCTTATCTATGTGTGGTGTATTGAGCAGAGTGGTGATCTGAGGGAGAACTGTAAACTGCTATTCACCATTTCTTTGGAAGCAGTGAATCTATAAATATGGTGAGTTTCCAGTAGAATAGGGGTTGGATGTTCCAGGATATGCTTGGAGGGCTCAGGGGTTGTAGAGTGCTACTTGCTGACCAGTAGAGAAAAAGTGGGGTCCACATAGGCCTAATGGTTGAGATGGGGAGCTGACCCAGGGATAGGGTGACCAGATGTCCCAATTTTATAGGTACAGTCCCACTATTTGGGGATTTTTCTTATATAGGCATCTATAAGCCCACCATTCCTTGTCCTGATTTTTCACACATGCTATCTGGTCACCCTATCCAAGGCAGGCACAGAGAAGTCTTCCTCATTGTAAAGGCAGATGGTAGCCATGTGGCTCACTGTCTAGGGTACCCCTAGGAAGAGTCACTGGATGTGTCTAACTTCAGGGCACATAAGCAGTTCTACTGACTTCAGGGGGATTACTCATGTTATTAAAGTCAGACACATGCTCAAGGAGGTTGTTGAATCAGTCTTAAATAGCAAGTGGCACATGTTGTTTTATACTGTGTGTTTTGGAGGAGATTGAATGGAAACCACTATGCTGTGACACACATGGAACTGACTACCTGAGCCGAGCACCAAGATGGGACTGTCAAAAACACAATTACAATTCGTAAAACCAATAGAAATGTTTTAGGTAGCATTTGCTGGCTTAGTGATTAGTGAGAGTATTGGCATTTCTATTAACATGACTTTATTGCTGCATTTATAAATAATCATATTTAATTTGCATTGAAATGAAACTTGGCCCAAAAGGTCTTCTCTTGGATAATATCTTTCCTTATTTTGAAAAATGTCAAACTGATTATCTTTGATCTTACTTGGCAGGTCATACTAACATGCTGCCTGGATGCTCTCTAAGGTCCGGACCCAAAGCCCAATGAACACCTTGTCATTGACCTGAATGGGCTAAGGCCCAGACCCTAAAAAGTACTGGGAGTTAGGTGGCTACACACTTCTAGGATCTGGGCCCAGATGTTTTTCCATCAAACTTTTGAAAAAGAGAGAGCGTGAGCACACTTTTCCAAGAACTTAGTTCCTTCTTTGAAATGGCACTTGTATACTTGCTGCTTTTGTTTTTAAAACCTGGCTTAAGAGACAGCTTCTTTCTCTTACTTAATTGTCTTAATACTTCCCATTGCTACAGCAAAATTTTAATAAACATCCCCTGCTTTTCCTTCCTTCCAAGTAACTTTTCCCAACTGTGGCAAACCCAAGTATAATATTATAGGCAAGTACATATTCAATTCTGTTTTTACACACAGAGATTCAGCTAAATTGCTTTAGTTTAGGTCATCTCTTGATGCAAAGCTGAAAATATAAAAGGTCACCCTAAACAGACTAGAACAGAGATGTGGCTTTCCAAGAAAGGGAACCCATCTGAAAGTTACTTAACATGCATTCCTCATCCTACATCCTACATTTACTCTTCCAATATTTGTTCCTAGCAGATGTGTGCATAAAACTGGAAATTCTATTCCCCTGTGTAGGCAGATACCAGTTACTTCTGCCATCAGAGCCTCTTCAAAGGTACAGGCAAACCTAACACCATTCTGGGTCATCAGTTGGGAATGTCACACTCTCTTGAGAATCTAATGGAATTTCACCCCAAGGCAGCATGGCTGGTAACACAGGTTGCATCTCTGGGCATAGTATCCAGCTATCACCTGAAGAGGTAAGGACTCATTCTAATGTGTCAAATTTGCATTGTTTAACCAGGGTTTTAATTCATGGATTCTTTGCTTAGAAGATAATCTTCATAAGAATGATTCTAAAGTTTCTGGAGATATTCCTGCCATTTCAATTGCATGATAAAATCACATAACTGATTCATCTGCATGTTCCAGCTGCTTTGGACCTTTCAGGTGATGCAGATCAGCAGTAAGCCCATTTTAATTGGCAAACTGGAGCAGACTGGTGAATTAGGTATGAGAATTCGGTAGAATATTAAACCTTATTTTAATATGCTTGTTTAACTTGACTGATATGCTGCAGATTTTATGAGTTTTCAACTCCACAGCCCCGGATTAAAGTAAGATTTGCCTTTTCTTGTTGATGCCGCCATATGTACATAGCTATTGCAAATAAATGAAAATAAAATTAAATCTTCTGACTGGAAAAGCCATTGATTAAGAAAGCAAATATACTAGGCAGCCTCAGAAATCAAATAATGCTCTCCCTTTCCATGCACCTTTCTAATGGAAATTTGACTTTGACCTTTATAATGGGAATGAGTGGAAAGTCATTATGTTGGATTAAGAGCAAGACAATAAACTTTAGCTTGAATGTTTCCCATTGAAAAATAAAATGTTGATTTTAGCCATGCCGATGTTGTTTTTCTTAGAGGAGTTTCAATGACTGGAACATTGCTACATTATTACTGCATTATTTTAATTGGGAAGTTTCATTTTTCTTACAGAACAAGGGTTGTTCTTTATTTCTTCTGAGCAAAAGAATGTGTAGGAAAAATGTTATATAAAATAAAAGCAAACCTGCTAGTCATTCCTCTTCACCACCCTTCAGTAGAGATGGCCCTGCAGTTGCCAGAACAAAATGTATCACACAGCGATATCAAAATAGCACTTATTACAGTTGCATCCACAGTATATTTCTGCAGTGCAGCTATGTACAGAATTGTACAGCAAGACTTATTCTGTCATACATTCTATTCAGGATGGACCTGACCCACACAACACTGAAATCAATGAGAGCCATTCTATTGACTTAAGCATCATGCACATAATGAATGGAGTAGCAGATGCCATCTCTCCTCATCAATACCCAAGGCAACAACCTAATCCCTTGCACTTTCTTGTGGCCTGATCCTGCAAATATTTGTGCCCACAAGTAATTCTGCTCATCTCACCTCAGAGGCACTATTCAGTTGGGTAAAGTTACTGATGTGCTTAAGTGTTTGCAGAGTCAAACCTTTGGTACTCTGCAAACCTTCTGAATTACACATCATGTGAACTGCATCCTCTCCTGCTAGTGCCACCTTACACCTGGCAAAGAGTAATTAAGCATTTCATTCCTTCTCTCCACTAGCTCATCTCTCTCAAGTACTGGCAAGAAATTCTGGTTAAAAAAATAAAAATCCCTTTCACAGAAGATAATTCTATTCTATGTACAGTTTCCAGCCTTGCAACCCCTCAGATTTCCCTCCCCAGTTCATTACTAAACAAAGAAAAGAATCAGCTAGACCAAAACTATAACAAATAGTCCTGTTTAACTTTGCTGATCATTCGTCTTGAATGTACAATAGTGAGCTCCACTAGGTTTGGGGCACAGCTTGTTCCCAGCCAAGAACAAAACAATGGAAGCCATGTAGGTAGACTAGCACACTGGCTCAATGCACCCTTGTGCTAGAATGTCAAGCCTTTGCTTTCACTTCAGTTCACTTCACTTCAGTTAGCTCAAGTCCCAGCAGGCAGTAAATGACAATGTTACCACAGTGAGTTTCTGGATCTCAGTTGCAGTGACCATGCTCATGAAAACTGTTGCCTCTGTGAGAAGAGGAAACTAGATCTCAAGTAATCTTATGCATGCCCATGGCCAGGAGCACATACTGTGAACCTGTACACTCTTTTGATCAGGAACAGATGTTGGCTAGAAAGTAGTTATAGGGAGTCTGTAGCTATAGATGTCTGGATGAAGCACATTTCTTGGAAGAATAACATTCTTCAAAGAGAACCTGCTTTCTTCAACTCAGAAGTTTGAACAAAATGATAAACGCTCCTTAAATGTCTAATGCTCTCTCTACTTGGACTGAAAGTTGGTTACATCTTGAAACTTCTGATTACTTTTATGCAGTTCATAGAAACTTCTTTTTCTGAAGCTTGAGGGTTAAGAGGTAAAGTTCCTTGGGTCAGTTTCTAGCTACACACAAACCCAGATCAGGGGACAGGGCACAAAGCCGGAGTAAAGCCCCCACACCTCGTTTTGCCCTCACCTGATCCTGAGGCTGTTGCATGTAGAGCTGACTGCATCCGCACTGTAAGGTAGTGCAGGCTAAGGGCTACTCTGGATGATGGTGTCTGCTAACATACCAACAAGCCAATACTGTTGTTATCCCTCTTTCCCCCAGCCAGGAGAAATGACGTGCTCTGCAATGCCCCATCTGGCCATTCACTGATGCCCACTGCAAGTTGGGCGATAGTGACATAGGCACGTCTATGCTGGCTTTGTGTCCCCTTGTACTGGAATGATCTTACCAAGGCTAGAGGTGCCGCCTTTAGGGTCAGAAGCAGAGTGTGGTGTGTTTGATGTAAAGCAGTTGCTTTTCAGCTGAGGACCTGGCTGCAAATGTCTTTCCCATTCCCACAGTGAACCTCTGTGGCACTCTCAGTATTATAAATATGTTAAACAGCAAATAAACAAATAAAATAAAATAATGCTAAAGATGAAGGAAAAGAGATTTTAAATGAAACACCAGAGACAAATATAGTGCATGATTTAGATACACATTCTTACCAATAAGGGACAGATTTTTAACAGAGCTCAGGACTAGATTTGCAAAAGTGCTCAGTACTGAGCATCTCCTACTGCAACCCAATAGGTTGAGCTCTTCTGAAAATCTGGCCCCAATTGTGGGTGCACATCTGGCCTTAAATATAAATCAGAACTTCAAAAGCAGAACTCAAAAGAAACCAGTACAGATCTTAGGGCATATTTTTCTGGAGTATTCTTGCCAATGTCTGCAACATCTTTTTGTATTAATTCATACTGACATAACTCCCCACCCTAATCCCTCTCCTTCATATATTTATCTAGTCTTAAGATACCAGCCTGAAATAATATTTGCAAGCCTGATCTAGCCAAAAGGAGTTGCTGTGGTTGTTAATTAGACTTGCACAAAACTTAACGGCTTATGATTATCAAGGGTTTCATTTAAGCATTTTTTCTGCTTGGGTGCTTATGGAGTTATGTCCCCCAAGTTTTCTTATGATTTGGAGTTCAAATGAACCTAAACTCTTGTAGCAAAACTCAGCTGTCAAATGTCAAAACCATACAACATTTCTTATCACACTTACACATGGTTTTATTCATTTTAAAGGCTTTAAACTACAGGCAACAGAGCAATCAAAACACAGTTGAAGTGAGGATCTGTAGTAATCAAAACAGGCAGCGTATCCACCAATAGGTGGTGCTGTATCTTTATCTTAGTGTTAAGTGATTGCTTCGTTTTGATACTGTGTTGTTGTCTTGGTTGGGGGAGGCAAGGAAAAAAATTGAGTCCTTCCTGTGTACTGGAGTTGTTACTTACAGTGTCCTAATAAATCTATTTATTTCTATAAGCAAATATCACAGATCCCTACCTTGACACAAAGCTCAAAAGACCAGAGACCTTTCACCTTACATAGTTGTCCAAAGGTCAGTATAATTCTCTGGGAGATTTCAAACCCCATTTCTCAGGATACTCTCTTTTAAGCATAAGTACCTAAATCCTTCAGTTTACATCAGTCTATTGTATTTGTCTTTCTGAGCTTGTGGAAAGGATGACAGCTTTGGAGTCAGTACATGGATTTTTAATAACTTGTATGTTGAATGTGGTTTGCTAGTTGAAGTCATTGTGCTTTCTTTTTATAAGCAGGGGTGGCTATAGACATTTCGCCGCCCCAAGGGGGGCACGCCTGTGGGAGGTCCACTGGAGCTGCGGGACCAGCGGACCCTCCTCAGGCACGCCTGCGGGAGGTCTACTGGAGCTGCCTGCCACCCTCCTGGTGACCAGCAGAGCGCCCCCCACAGCATGCCGCCCCAAGCACGTGCTTGGCGTGCTGGGGCCTGGAGCCACCCCTGTTTATAAGAAAGACTTTTTTTACTGTAGGTGCTATATATAAACATCCTCTGCTAATTGATTGTTTTCTTTGTATGTTTGTAAGTGAAATGGATAGGAACAGTTTCTTTTTTTGTGATTTTAAAATAACATTTTGGACCATATTTTCTGTTCCTAACCTGAAGCTGCAACATGCCTTTCTATTAAATCCTGTTTCGGTTTGGACTTGGCACACTCTATTGTGCTGGAAAAAAGTAGAGACACATATATCACATTGTCCACATATTTATTTCCTAGTGTTGATACAATTATTTGGAAATGTTATATTTTAGATGAGTGCTGACTTTGTAAGTATCTTCTTTTAAAAGGAGATGCAAATTAAAACAACGCTCTGTGACGACAGTATTTATACCACATGTATTTTAATGAAAATACTGTAGTTTATTAATCCAAAGTAAGGAATAGGACTAATCCCACACTGTGCATAAAGCTCTGGGTTTAAAATGTAATTGTCCCTTTCTGGCATCAATGAAGTCTCTTGCCTTGTAAAAATGGAATATAATGCAGGCTTCTACTTTTTCCGGTGCATCTGACAGCTATTAAGTAATTCAGCTATGCACTGAAACTTGGTAGCTTGCTGGTAGCATGATCTTCAAAAGCTTAAAGGTCACCAGAAAATATACATCATTTTAAAGTATGCCATTTCGGAATAATTTGCCAAATGCCCCACATAATGAGGGTAAGAGTGATATTCAACATATCCTTAATTTAACCCTGGCCATCTTGTCAAAATAGTCCTAAACTCCCCAAGCTGAATTTCTGATCTCAGTTACACCAGTGTAAATCCAGAGTAACTTCACTGGAGTAACTGTGGATTTACCCCCAGTGTAACTGACATCAGAATTTGGCCCAGATGAGCTGGCTCCCAGTATATGGTATCTCAGCACGCACTGCTCAAGACTGCCTCAAAACCCACCTCAATGGTTTGTTTTTCACCAATAGCTTCCGTCCCTATACTGATTCCCAGTTTCTCTTGCCTTACCTCAGTCTCCATGTGCACATATCACAATTCAGGAGGTTTCTTCCCTCTGTAATATGACATATTTTTTATATTTGTTTTAAAACTTTCTTCTCAACCCTGTTCCTTTCTCTGTTTTCTTCACATTGTAGGGTCTTGTCTTCATGGGAAAGTTTGCTGGTATAGCCTTAGGTGTGAATTTAAACCCGTTTAGATAAAGCGATGCAAACCCCTGTATGGATGCTCTTCTTTCAGTTTATGAGTGGGTGTCATAAACAGATGGTTAAGGGTTAACTTCTCTTTTATCTGTAAAGGGTTAAGATGCTCAGTGAACCTAGCTGACACTTGACCAGAGGACCAATGGGGGGACAAGATACTTTCAAATCTCTGTGGAGGGAAGTTTTGTTTGTGCTGTTTTGTTTTGTTCGTTGTTCGCTCTTGGGGCTAAGAGGGACCAGACGTGCACCCCAGGTTTCCCCAATCTTTCTGAAACAGTTTCTCATGTTCAAAATAGTAAGTACTAGCTAGAAAAGGTGGATTAGTCTTATGTTTGTTTTCTTAACTTGTGAATGTGTATTTTGCTGGAAGTATTTTTACCTCTGTTTGCTGTAACTTGAATTTCAGGCTGGGGGGAGGGGGGGAAGTCTCTCTAGTCTATATGAGCTGAATACTCTGTAAACATTTTCCATCCTAATTTTACAGAGATAATTTTTACTTTTTCTTTCTTTAATTAAAAGCTTTCTTTTTAAAGAACCTGATTGATTTTTTTCCCCTTGTTTAAGACCCAAGGGCATTGGGTCTGAACTCACCAGGGATTAGTGGGGGGAAAGGAGGGGGAGGGAAGGTCAATTCCTCTCTGTTTTAAGATCCAAGGAGTTTGGATCAGTGTAGCCTCTCAGGGTACCCAGGGAGGGGAAAGTCTGGGAGAAGGAAAGGAGGGGGGATGGTTTGTTTCTCCTTGTTTTAAGACCTAAGGGGTTTGGGTCTTGGGTTCCCCAGGGAAGGTTTTGGGGGAACAGAAAGTGTGTCAAACACTATATTTTGGCTGGTGGCAGTGCTATCAGATCTAAGCTAGGAATTAAGCTTAGAAGGGTACATGCAAGTCCCCACTTTTTGGATGCTAAAGTTCAAAGTGGGAAAAATACCTTGACAGTGGGGTTTTTTCAACATAGCTTAAGTCAATTGAGAACAGGTTTAAACTAAACTGAAAAACAAAGCCTCTCAAACTGGAATAATACTGTCCACATAGTGGTTTGCCCTGGTTTCATCATATTGATTTAAAAACCAATTCAAGTTAAACTGGTGCAACTTTCCTGTGTATCTGGCTAATTTGGGATCAGACTCTCCCTTGCTCTTATGCAGATGCACGGGGGAAAGGCCACAAAGAGCTTTCCACTACTACCTTTAGTGCAGCCCTAGCAAGGACCAGGGGCAATTGCAGTCCTTGTGCTCTCTCCATGTGCTCTTAAGGACACGTATCACTGCAGGGCGAAGAGGGCCAAACAGATTGAACTATAGTGCAGACAGTACCTTCCCACACGTACATTTGCCTGAAAACCTTGGCAGGACAATCTTCAGGACCCAGCTCTTACTTTTTGAAGTCATATTTTGACAACAAATAGGCCACCTGAAAGCTCCAATATTTTTTACAAAGAAATTCTCATTCAAATTGATAAGAATTATTTATTTTTATGATGATGATTATTAATTATTTGCATTGTAGCAGCATCCAGCAGCCTCAGTGATGGAGCAGGACCACATTGTGCTAGGTGCTGTACAACCATGAACAAATATTAACACTTAAAAACAGAAAATACAATCAAATAATAAGTGAAAGCCTGTTTTCCTTCATTACCCATGCAGAGAAAGAAAGAACAGGGCCCTGTGTTGTCTTTTGCTATTTAAATGATCCACTGCAGTGATCAGTGAAAAAATCAGTTCAAGCAGAAGAGAAAGCAGTATTCTCTAGATACTTAAGTGACCCTGACAATTCTAATATGCCTCCGCTGACAAGCTGCCCTTCAGAGCCAAGACACACATCATCTGATCCCTTATTCCAAAAGATCTGCTCTGCCAAGAGCAAATTATCACATTCTCTCTTCAAAAAAATGTAAGTGCCCATGACTAAAAACTTCTTTATATACATATACATTTCATATTTAAAACACAGTCAAGGAAGATTAATTTTTAACAGAGTGTGTGGGGCGGGGGAGAGTGTGTGGGACAGGGTCCAGTTCAGATCTGGCATTAGCTGGTTTGACTTCACTGGAGTACCTCTCACTAGCATCAGATCTGAATTTGGCCTGCCCAAAGAGAATGCAAAGTTATATTTAATAAACTGTAATAAGTCAGAGGTTGTCACATAAACTGTATTAAGTATTCAGCATAACCTAACTGGGACTGACTGTACATTTTAAAGGCTATAATCCTACATAAAGGGCTAGATTGTAACTGTATCATCTGCCCTGATTCAGGGACAGCGCACAGTTCCACTACCCCAGGAGCAGGCCAGAGAACAAACTGTAATTCAGTAATAGTTCCTGCCCTGGTCCCAGCCTTGCTCTGCACCATACTGGTTAAACACAAGCACAGTAGCACAAAATACTATTAGCCATTCTCTTCAGTTTCTTTGGAATTTCAGGGCCAGATCCTCAGTTAGTGCAAACCGGTTCCGGCCCACTGAAGCCCACGGAAGTCCACTGATTTACACCAGTTGAGGATTTGCCTCTTAAAACCAATAAAGGCTGATAAAATGGGAGTGGAGAAACTATGATGTCCCCTAACTACCTTGAAAATGTGGTTAAACCATGGTATACTATAGCTCCAATCCAATTTTGGCTATTTAAAATAAAGTGCATACATTTTCTCCAGCTCCTTGTTTATCTCTATGGAAGGATTAGTATAAAGGTTGCACAGCATTCTGTCCAAGGAATATTGGAATTACACAGGTCTGCATCATTCTCTCAGTCAGATTAGGCAAATGTATTCCTCAGTGTCCATTTCCAACACAGGTCGTGCAGTAGGTTTTTTCTGCTATACAAGGTAGCAACATTATAAAGTTTGGGTTGTTTCCTATAAATAAAGTATTTTGCAGCTTCCATCAATAGGTAATCACCAGAAATTGCAAGCATTGAAGAGCACAACAGGCTTAACACATTTTAAATATCGTGATGCTACGGAGCTTAAAAGGATTTTGTCTCCCTTTTCTCTATGCAGACAACTGCTTGCTAGTGCCTTAGAAAAATTATAGGAGGGGCAAGGCAAGTTCTAAGATCACAAAAAAAAATCACAGCATTTTTAAATGCAGAATCTTTGAAAAGAAAGTCACCCTGATTTGTCAGTTTCTCTCTAGCATGCATCATGCCCTCTTCCCTCGCACGGGTTCTAATGGCCCATGCAATGATCCATAGACAGCTGTAATCAGGAAAACCTCAAGGGCTGCATGACATACAAAATTCCAAAGAGAGGTACTAAAGTGAGGGGAGAGAGTATGTGAAAAGGAAAGAGAGATCAGAAGCCATCATGATGGTATATTGCTTCCCCCCATTTATCACCAGTGACTGGGCAGCAAGGCTGTTTTTCTGTGAATTTTTATTCCAGTGGTTACATCTGGAGCGCATTGAAGGTGGATCTACTCTGAAAAATGGCTATGTAGAAACAGCCTCTTTTCTGCCTACAAATCAGAGGTATTAAGAGTCAAAACCGCTGACTTAAGTGACAAATACATTTTTACTACTTTTCACTCCTGATTGCACTACAGGGCTAATATAGAGATGGAAGAATGAGAAGCAAGATACTAGCCTGGCTTGTACATTGTTAACTAAGTTCCAGTGACAGGGTCACTACAGCACTGAAGGCAATAGGGTTGTACAGATGTAACTAAGAGCATTTCTACACTACCAGGGCTGCAGCTACACTGCTATAGTGTAGACACTTGTTACAGTGACGGAGGGGGTTTCTCAGTTGCTGTAGCAAAACCACCACCTCAAAAAGTAGTAGCCAGGTTGACAGACTAATTCTTCCATCTACCTCACAGTGTTTACACTGGGTCTTAGGTTGGCATAAGTATGTCTCTCAGGGGTGTGATTTTTTCACATCCCAGAGACACACAGTGACATTGGCATATGTTTTAAGTCAACATAGAATTTGGCCTGCAGAATCTCTATGACTGATGATGATGCATAATTTTGTAAAAGCTCAATTTAACTTTTAGATTCCAGGCTGAGTGTGCATGGGCTTGGCTGTTAGAAAAGACATCACTTAAACGATGAACTCGGGAAATTTCACCTTGAAATTACTGAGAGGCAACAAATGTGGATTTCCCCCACCCCAAGCCATTATTCAATAATACTTTTCTGAGTAGAGACAAACTTTAAACTCCTGATTTAGCTATTTAAACAGATGCTTCAACTTGAAACTTCTGTTGAGCCTGGCAGATGAAAGGAGCCTGGAGAAATAGACAGAAAAACAACCAAAACAATATATAAGTTTTAAGCATTTTTAAAAAGGTTATTTATACTTTAGGCACATTACCTAGCTCTGTAGCATATACATGAACTGATCTCAGGATAAAAATAGTAATGAAGCTAGTTGTTCCTGGTTGATTTAACTGCAAATGGGCAATTCAAAAATCACATCTGAAAGGATTTTACCTGCTATTGTTATGAGTAGCACCTGAGATCCCTAGAACAGAAAGACATTACCAGGGGATAGGGCGAGAGGTGAGGGGGAGGAGATCCACATTTTCTTCACTTTTTCATTTAGTTTGCTTTGTGTATTTGACCATCCTTTGCATATAGTCAGTTTCACTGTTGTCTTGATAGTGTCTGTCTTTCACACCACAACAGGGGAGAAAATTTTAAAAATAGTAGGAAAATATGATTGGCAAGGAGATTGCAGGGCAGGCGGGTGCACTACCTAGAAAATAGTATGCTTTAAACACTCTTTTTAATTGACTGCATGTCAAGTTGACAGTGTCCCTTTAAATTAGAGAAGGACTACAGAAGGTTCACTCACTAGCTAGTGTGCCCTCCCGTGGCTAGGCATAGTGTAGCAGCCTTTCTGTGTCTCTCGCCCCTGCTGGCAGCTACTCTGTTCCTTCTTACCACTGACAGCCCTCTGGACTGGGCGTTTAGAGCCTCATCCCGTCCATGGTAGCAAAACTCCAAACAGAGCAGGATGTCTTAGTGACTATGCACCAGGACTTCAGCCCTGATCTGGGCTCCAGAGCCCTTGTCCCCTTACTCCAGAGGCTTATACCACCCTCATCATGAGGAGGGTCATAAGAGGAACCTATGCCTGCCTTCGCCTCAGGTTCCAGCCTGAAGCCCTTGTGATAAGCAAGTAGAGTCTGTTTCTTATGATCCTTCCCATGGCTGTTTCTTACTTTTGCCTGTATTCATCATCTGTCATGGAGCTGTGTTGTCCTGGCCCTCTCCTTGTAGTTTGTCTTTCTGTGCCCCTTTTCTCACTTTGTGGCTGAGGAGCTTTCTCAGGGTGGCTCTGGCCTGCTGGGCCACGACTTGGAACCAGTATGAACTTAATATTGCAAGCTCTCTCTGCTCTCAGTCTTCCCTTATTGGACCTGCAACACTTCCTTTGTACCAACCACCCAGTCTGTTTCTCCCCAGCTGGGTCTAATCCTTAATTACTTGCCTTCCTCCCCTCCAGGTGCCTTCAGAGAATGGCTCTCACTTGCAGGGTGGGGTTCATACACCCATGATGTGGGCAAACTGGTTCAAACTGGTCTAAGTTTTGTCCAAAATCAGACCATGTGTAAAGTTGATATAAAGAAACCCATTACAAAACAAAACAAACACACAAAACAAAACCCCTCTGCACTCCCTTGTCTTCTCTTGACCTAGAGGCAGATACATGAAAATATCGAAAGACGATTCTCTGGGTATTTCTGACCTTGTTGAAACTTGGAAGCCCTGAAAAATCTTTAGTGAACCTGTTTTTTTCCAACCCAATTTCCAGACTAAAAAAAAAAAGAAGCAAATTGAATCAAGTTGCTGGGATCTTTTGAGTTTCATTCCTCACTAATTTAAGCAAGATCTGACATCATCAGAAGGGTATAACAAGCTAAACAGCACATTTTCCTAATTCATGGCCATGCCTATTCCTATTGAAATTAATAGGAATTCAGTGATTCAGAGGTAGCAGGACTTTATATCCCAAGTTGGATTATGGCCCTGATCCTGCAGTTGGAGCCACTAGCACAGAGTGCAGGCAGATATTTGTTCTGCCTTAGTGGAAACAATCACAGGATCCAGGATCATAATTACTCTTAATCTTTAACTAAGAACATAAACTTTAGTAAAGTCATAAAATTCCCTTTTCATTTGCTTGAGACTTTTGCAAAATGCCAAAGTGTCTTGTTTACAACACTCCTGTTAATACATCTCAGAATGATGTTTGCTTTTTTTGCAACAGTGTTATGCTGTTCACTCATATTTAGCTTGGGATTCACTATGAGCCCCAGATCCCTTTCCGCAGTACTCCTTCCTAGGCAGTCATTTCGCATTTTGTATGTGTGCAACTATTTATTACTGCTTCATCAATGGAAGCTGCACACACATTGCTAAAATGACTTGTAGCCCAGTGGGCTAGCTTATCTTCATTATACTTACTGCTTTGCATTATATTCAGCACTAATGCAAGAAACGTACGGGCCTGTATCCTGTAAGACATTAGCTTCAGCAAGTTAGCATACATGTGTCTGGGGTCTTTCACCTAGATAAATGGAGCTAAAGCATAAGGTCCATGTATGACTTGTGACAGACCCAAACCAGTGGGGTACAGGAGTCTGGTAGAGGGCAAATATACTGGTCACTGAATGAGTAGTTTTCTGTTCCCTGAGTGATCACAGCAGGGGCTGCACTAGAGTAATCAGGAACCTGCTAGAACCAATTAAGGCAAACAGGCTGATTAGAACACCTGCAGCCAATCAAGGCAGGCTAATCAGGGCACCTGGGTTTAAAAAGGAGCTCACTCCAGTCAGATAGGGGAGAGCCAGAGGAGAGGAAGTGTGTGTGAGGAGCTGGGAGCAAAAGGCACAAGGAGCTGAGAGTGAGAGGGTGTGCTGCTGGAGGACTAAGGAGTACAAGCGTTATCAGACACCAGGAGGAAGGTCCTGTGGTGAGGATAAAGAAGGCGTTTGGAGGAGGCCATGGGGAAGTAGCCCAGGGAGTTCTAGCCGTCATGCAGCTGTTACAGGAGACACTATAGACAGCAGCAATCCACAGGGTCCTGGGCTGGAACCCGGAGTAGAGGGCGGGCCCGGGTTTCCCCCCAAACCTCCCAACTCCTGATCAGACATAGGAGAAGTTGACCCAGACTGTAGGGAAGATCACTGAGGTGAGCAAATCTGCCAATAAGCACAAGACCCACCAAGGCAGAGGAGGAACTTTGTCACAGACTGTGACCTGTAACATAGAAGATGCATTAAAGCAGATTGGCACAGGGGCTTTCCTAAGTTCATACCCTTTTAAACTTAACAGGTACACCACAACTTAGAACTTGGAAAGAACCGAAATAATCAGTTAGGTCAGAAATAATAAATGTGATATCTAACCACAAAAGGGCCATGGTAACGAACTGATGTATGTAATAAATTGAGATAACTGAAATACTAACCTATAGGAAAAAGACACTCCAACATTAGAGAGGTGAGGAAATACAAATAAGGAGAAGAGAAAAATCCCCTACTGAATATGCATTGAACATAATGGCATCAGCGTAACATATTATAAAAGTGGCATCCCAGCCTAGGGACAGTAGGAGAGAGAGATGTAGTCCTTGGGAGATGCCAGAATGATGGCCACTGGTGATGATGGGGAAGGTGATGAGGAAGATGATGGCTAACATTTCAGGTTGCTCTGCAAGAGATGGTGTGAGTACATGGGTGGGTGGATGTATGTTCTGTAGTATCTCTATCTATCTTACTAAGTTGGGGTCTTTGTGACTGTGCTAAATATATTAATAAACTATATTTATAAATATAAAAGAGCTCCTACATTGTGAGTGTTGCAACTGTGCACATCAGGGTCCCCAACTATATAATAATTTAAATAATACTGGGACTGATCTTGGGGCAAGAACCTGTCAACTCTCAAAGTGATAACTGGAGATTCTTAAGTAATCAATATAATTAACACATAATCTAAGATCAGGTTACAGACTGTCTAACTTCAGTATAGTGAACCTATTCTAAGCACCTGTACATCTCCTGCTAAAATGATGAATTCCTCAGTGACTATCACCAGAGAATCTCTACAGTGCACCTGGACCAAGAGCGTAGCAACTGGACTACTTTTCCTTTTGCCAGCCACAGGAAAAGGACTGCATCAGAAAAGAATGTTCTACTATGTATCAAGGCCATAGGAACGTAGGTTTTTCTCTTGGGATCTGATCCAAATACCCCTGGGGTTAATGGAAAACCTCCCACTGAGTCTTTGGATAAGGCCCTTAGGGACCTACGCAAGTACAATTTTCATAACAGATGAGCACATGGTAGTTCTCTGTGAATGCCCATGGACTCAAGAGCTGAACTTTAGGCACTCAGTGCTGAAAATCATTGCCCAAGTTTCTGATTCCCTCTCTTCACTAACAATAACAAGGCCTATACACACAGCCTGATAATCTACGCCCTCAGCTCCCAAGGAAGCCAGCCCCTTTGCAGCACTGGACCTTTACAGTCCACTTCAAAATGTATTGAGACTTTTTACCCTACTGGTTGGTAAGTGGGGCAAGGAGGAAGCAGACTCTTCTAGTGATTGATGAGAGGCCATACCTAAAAAGAACAAAGGGATTGTGTTTCAAACACTAGCAATGAAGAAGTATTTGCAAATCACAGAAGGTTCCTCCTAGAGGTGTTGTGAGGTACTACACTAAGGGTCGGGAGGCATACAAATACTCTATGATTATTATAGACAGACTTTTTTCCCCCCAAGGTTTCATGAAATAATAGTGAAACCTTCCTTCCCACAAGGAACACCTCTATTCACAGGCAGGATAGTATTAGTGGCAAGTGGGGGCAAGAAAGCTTATTCCCACTGGTGTCATTCCATAGTCCAGGAAGGCCATAGTGCATCGATTTGGAGGTCATTGGTGGGGATGTCTTTTGTTGCTCATCTGAACGGCATGCCCTTGCCTAGTCACAATACACTCAGTTCAAAAAATTTTTCTTCATAAAAAATCATAGAAAAAATATCGACACAACATCAACTTTTTTACATTTCCCTCGTATTACATCATGGTATGGTCATTGCAAGTCTGAGACATGATTTAGAAAGCTACAATAGAATGAGACATTAAAGTGTGAATGCTGCACACCAGATCATTTGGCAGAACTTAACAATCAGCTATATCTGCTGACTGATGTACAATACAAGCCCATTTTTGAAGACTGTCTCATGGTGTTTTATGTTGCATTTGTGTGTTATAAATAATGTAAGTATTGTATTTGTTTTTCCTAAAGAGCCTGAATGTCAATTAGTGTATGCCATAAATAAATATTGCTCAGTTTCCAGATATCCATATGAAATACAAGAAGGGACAAGGAAATAAAAACTGGGATGGCTGCCAGTTTCATAGGCTGAGTAACCTCAAGCTAAGGTTCACAAGAGATCCCACCATATTAATACTGGAGCTCTATTTTCTGATACAGCAGTAAGTCTATACTTTGGGATCAGTGCTATTTATTATCGAAGAAATCTTACCCTGGGAGTTCTGGTGTACTGGGAAGGAAGAAAGAGCATTAGAGAAATGAATCTTCAGGCAAGTAAGAAGCAAGGCAATATTTCTACTCATGGCTGAAAAGGGCATGAGGAGGAAGAACTGGCTACTATGCCAGCCTGTTAAACAGGTTATCAAAGAAGCTGTATTTGCCAGCAAGGGGGCACATCAACCCCCCAACCAGCTATTACATGTAGCATTGTTAGCAGCACACACTGTCAGCAGCACAGGGCTGGTTGAAAAACACATTTTTTTCCTGTCAAAAATTTTGAATGAACAATTTTCATTTGAAATTTTTCCATCTTGGGGTGGACATTTTAGCTATGAATCAAAATTTCCATTGTACTTGGGCTTTTGAAAAGGAAATGTTTTCAATATTTCAGATTCTTCTTTTCCCCTTTTGAGTCCCACTTATTCCTCTTTTCTTCAACTTTTCAAAATGTACAGAGTGGCAAGAAGAAAAATGAATCACTGCAACTTTACACCATATAACTTTTCCAAATGTTCTTATCTTCCAGTATTTGGAACCTTTAGGGGGATTATCAAAAACCAAAGGAAAAATTCAGATTTGAAATCAAACCAAACAAACAATTTATTTTAGAAGCCCTCCACTAAAAATTGAAAAAAAATTAAATGAATACAAAGTTTTCCTGTAACAATTTTCTATAAGGCCTCACTTTGGGGGCAAAAAATTATTTTGTTTGAAAAATTTTGACAGACACTTACACTGCCTCATACACTGCAGGATCCTGGAACAGCAGCACTGGCCAGAATCACAGATGGATAGACTGTCTTGAGTTGTTGACTTCTTGAGTTCTCTTCCACTCCTACATTTCTGTTTCTATAACCCTACTAGTGCTAATCAGTGAAGAGCATGACTCTTTTTATATCACTATAAACTACAGTTTAGAATATTACAGTGTTGCTGACATCTCCAAAATTAGCCTGCATGCAATCATTTGTCATACACGGAGCTCCTAAAATATTAAATTTCCAGGTTATCTCCAGATACCATAGTTTTTTATTCAATTACGTTGAAGCTATTTACACATTGTGTTATAAATAGAGCTGTTGAGGACCTGGAATGTCTGTTTGATGGGAAACATGGTGATTTCAAATTTTGTTTTTGTTCCAGATTGGACCAAAAATATCTCATTTTGAAATTTCCAATGAAAGGAAATGTCCACACAAAAAAAATTGTTTCAGATCAACTGAATTGTATTGTTTTGATAAAGCATTTTGAAACAATAAATCACTGTAATCTATGATATAATGTAAAATAAAACACAGCTTAAAACATAATTTTGTCAAAATCTACACATTCCCACTGAATGTTTTGATTTTGGATTGACATTTTTCGATGGAAGAAACATTAATCTGGAAAATTTTCAATCGGCCTGAATTATAATGCACTGGAACACATTTTGTCAATAACAGTATTGGACACAGCTAGACTCTAAGACCCTCTTCTGTCCCTAGAGTAGATGTTATCTTATACTGTAAAACCTTCGTACAAAGAGTCCCACAGAGAGAGTGAAGCACATTCTACAGCATTGGTTTCACTGGGTTGGGACAAAGTGGGAGAGACGAAAATAACTATTTTTTTTATCATCTCTTTGTCAGTTAACAAAAGTAAATACACTGTCACGTGACATAGCTCTCTGCCTGTTTCCATGCTGGATGAGATCTTTAAATGGGCTCACCTGATTCTTTCTTTCTTGAATTAAAAAGTGCTTTCATGAGCTCCTTTAAAAACTGTATCCCAATCACTTTACTTTTACGACACTTGTGTGTGCAGACTCGCATATTTCTAGTAATGGTTGAGCAGTGCAAAAACCAAACTAGAACATAAGAACGGTCACACTTGGTCAGACCAAAGGTCCCTCTAGCAAGTATCCTGTCTTCCGACAGTGACCAGTGCCAGGTGACCCAGAGGGAATGAACAGAATGTGTAATCATCAAGTGATCCTTTCCCCTGTTGCCCATTCCAAGTTTCTGACAAACAGAGGCTAGGGACACCATCCCGGACCATTCTGGCTAATAGTCCTTGATGGACCTATTCTCCATAAATTTATCTAGTTCTTTTTTTAGTTTTGGCCTTCACAACATCCTCTGGCAAAGTGTTCCATAGGTTAACGCTATGCTTTGGTAAGAAATACTTCCTTTTGTTTGTTTTAAAGCTGCTGCCTATTAATTTCATTTGGTGACCCCCTAGTTCTTGTGTTATGAGAAGGAATAAATAACAACTCCTTATTTAACAGCATTCTCAGAAAAGAGCAAGCTGGTTTTCAGAAAGGGTGTGGATGCACAGATCAGTTCTTCTCTCTACAAAACATAACAGAACAGTGCCTAGAATGGCAACAGCAACTCCACATACTGTGACAGGGTCAGGCCAGATGGCTAAAGCAGAGTGATAGAAGGCAGATATATTAGCACCAGGTTAAGTAGGTCCCCTTTCCCTGCATAAGTAACAGGGAAGGTTCCAGAAAAATCAGGAGCTTTCTGGAAACAATTAAGGCAGACAGGCTGATTAGGACACCTGCAGCCAATCAAGAAGCTGCTAGCATCATTTAAGGCAGGCTAATCAGGGCACCTGGGTTTAAAAGGGAGCTCACATCAGTTTATGGGGTGTGTGTGAGGAGCTGGGCGCAAGGAGCTGAGAGTGAGAGGGTGTGCTGCTGAAGGACTGAGGAGTACAAGTGTTATCAGACACCAGGAGGAAGATCCTGTGGTAAGGATAAAGAAGGTGTTTGGAGAAAGCCATGGGGAAGTAGCCCAGGGAGTTGTAGCTGTCATGCAGCTGTTACAGGAGGCACTATAGACAGCTGCAGTCCACAGGGCCCTGGGCTGGAACCCGGAGTAGAAGGTGGGCTTGGGATCCCCTGAAACCTCCCAACTCCTGATCAGACACAGGAGGAGTTGACCCGGACTGTGGGTTCCACCAGAGGGGAAGATCTCTGAGGCGAGCAAATCTGATAATAAGCGAAGGACCCACCAAGGTAGAAGAGGAACTCAGTCACAATACATTTCAAAGACTTTGAGAAGGCTTTTGATAGCATTCACAGGACCAGCCTATGGTGCATTCTGCAGACATATGGAATTCCTTTCTGTATAATCAACATCATCAAAAGCTTCTATTTCAACTTTACATGTAGTGTTGATCACAGTGAGCTGAGTTCTGGAGTCAAAACAGGAGCATGTCAGGGGTGTGTTACGTCTGCAATTCTCTTCAACATTATCATCAACTGGGTTATGCGCCGTACAACAGAAGACATGCCAAGAGGCATTAAATGGACACTCTTCTCATCTCTTGAAGACCTGGACTTCACAGATGATGTCACTCTCTTATCACATACCCAACACCACATACAAGAAAAAACAAGTCGACTAAACGCATTCAGCCAGCAAATTGGACTGAAAATCAACTGCAATAAGTGAGATGATATGTCCCTTAATATTTCCTCACCATCACCAGTACAGATAGAGGATTATGTTCTCACCAATGCAGAAACATTCACATACTCGGGCAGCACAATCAGCCAGGATGGTGGAACAAGCCAGGAAATCCAGAACAAAATCAATAAAGCCACGAACACTTTCAGGAGTTTAAATAAAGTCTGAAAATCATCGAAATACATCACCAAAAACAAACTGAAGATTTATCAGAGCTGCGTACTTTCAACACTACTTCATAATGCAGAATGCTGGGGAATGAGAAAGTATGACATATCCAAACTGTCTTCATTCCATACAACCTGCCTCAGAAAAATCCTCCATATCTTTTGGCCCAGAACAATCTCAAATCAAAATCTATTGACACAGTGCAGCCAAGAGGATATGAGCACCATCATTGCCAAGAGACATTGCAGATGGATCAGTCGTGCTTTGGATGGAAACTGATTCCATCACCAGATTAGCAATAAAATGGACACCTGAAGGCAAGCGAAAACGAGGCTGCCTCAGAACAACATGACGAAGAACTGTGGAAGCTGACCTGAAAAACCTGGGGCACAGCTGGGGAGCCATTGAAAGACTTTCCAGAAACAGACTGAAGTGGAGGAGCTTTGTCGCTGCCCTAAATGCCAGAGGTGTAATAGGAACATGATGATGATTATTTACTTTCTCCACACCAGTTATGATTTTATAGACCTCTATCATATTCCCCCTTAAATGTCTCTTTTCCAAGCTGAAAAGTCCCAGTCCTAGTAATCTCTCTTCATACGGAAGCCATTCCATACCCCTAATCATTTTTATTGTCCTTTTCTGAACATTTTCCAATTCCAATCTTTTTTGAGATGTGGCGACCCATCTGAATGCAGAATTCAACTAAATCTCCAACTCTGAATTTCAGTACAAAGACTGGTTCATATTATCTGAGGAACAAATGAAGAGCATTAAAGAACTACAAATTCCTAATCAGGGCCAGCTCTAACATTTTTGCTGCCCCAAGCAAAAAAAAAAAAAAAAGTCACTTGGACTGCTGCCCGAACTACCGAACCAAAAAAAAAAAAAAAAAAAAGGCAAGAAAACATGTCTTTAAGGTGCGGCAAATCAACATGCTGAATTTGTGTGTGTACAGAAATGCCATACGAGAGCAGCACAGAAAAGTGCTTTACAACTATAGCAAGTCATTTTTTTCAGTGTGAGGTGCTTGTTAGATTTCTGTAACTGAATTTGTCACATTTGTCATATTGCGGTTTGGACCACTCATATTTCTGATTAAAACCAAACTATGTCATGCAATGTCAAATACTCCAAAGAAACAAATAGTCCATCTTCATTAGTCTGCCTGTCCCCTGATAGTAGTTGGTGATACCAGTATCTCAGCTTCATCTGAAACATAACATGGCTTCATCTTACTGTAGTTCCACAGTTGCTCACAGAGTACCCAAAATGAAACTGGTTTTATGCTTTCAATCAACCAGTCTCTGTAATGCTCAGGTTATTTGCTTTCATTGGTTTGGGAGTTTTTTCACTAAACGTGAGGGCAAGTTTACACCTAGCCCTGCATGGACTGGGAAGAGCGAGGAGAAGATGGCGCACAGGACCTCTGCTTTGTGCACACATGCAGCAACAGGGCAAAATATGGTCCTTTCAAACTCCCGACCTCAATTACTACACAGAGCTAGAGCTGAAGCCAGTCCAGAGTGACCATGCATCGCCCCCTTCTACACACACACACACACACACACACACACACACTAGTAGCACTAGCCAAGCACAAAGAGGGCCAGACACTGCATTGTCTTCATGGGTGACGAAGCAGCTGCTCTTCCCTCTGCATTCCCTGGAAGATCCAGTTAACACTGACTGCTATAGGCACAGTAACTCTTCGAGCTGCATCTCGCCTGGAGCTGCACTGCCTCCCCAGTACAGTGGCAAAATAGAGCCTGTGAACCCCAATCCTGCAGTGTGAAGCACATGGATGAATTGACTTTTATGACCGGCTTCAACATAGTTTGCAGAGGTGCAGAAATCTGACTAGGCACAACATATTGCAGGGTTGGGGACTCCATCTGGACCCTCATTACATCTAAAACTGTTCATGTCCTCTCTGTAATGTGAACAAAAGTCTTGGATCCACCATTTCCTAGAAGCCAGTGCAGACATCAGCAATTATAGCAATTATTGTGTCTAGGAAATGAATATTGTTTGTCTGCTGACAAGGCTTCTGTTTGTTTTGTTTTGTTTTATACAAACTCATGGGGCCAAAGTATTTACGAGGTCAAACCAGCACCAGAAAGTCACCAGAAGGGGGCAGATTGGGTATGAAAGGATCCAAGGTGAGAAATAGAGCATCCAACTGAAAGTTCCATTCCTACTCTATCAACTTCATTAAACTCTAGGGGTATGTCTACGCTGCAATGAAACACGCAGAGCTGGCCCATGTCAGTGGACTAAGGCCTGCACAGCTCGGGTTGTGGGGCCATAAAACGGCAGTGTAGACATTCTGGAACCCTGGGATCCTACGAGGGCAGAGGGTCTCAAAACTCAGGCTCCACTCCAAGCCTGAATGTTTACACTGCAATTTTACAGCCCTGCAGCCTGAGCCCTGTGAGTCTGAGACACCTGACCTGAGCCAGTTCCAAGCATTTTATTGCCATGTAGACATACTTTGGGAGTCTAATTAACAATTGTGATACATGCTCTTTGCCCTCCCATTTTGCTTATAAAACTAAGGAGTCTGCACACTCAGAACGACCTACATACCATAGCTGCTCCATTTCCTTCTTTCAAAACACAAAGCAACCAACTTAACATCACTGAAAAACTTTACTGGTATGCAGGTTAAAAAAAGATCAAGACAGCATGATCTGGTATTTCTGGACCTGGAGTGTCCCCACCTTACTGTTAAAAGCATGATCCTTATTCTCCCAGCAAGGAGGATCTGCAAATGGGTCCGCAAGTTACTGTGGCGCTTCAGTGTGTGAAAAGTGGGTGCAAAATTAGTGTTACTTAGTCTTCTTTGGAAAGTGTTTCAGTTCACTGTATAATTCTTTATAATTCAAAATGTTTTTTTCCTTATAGAGATTATACAACACTACTTGAAGATCCCATTATCATAATCTCACGTGTTTAAAAATGATCAGATATTTAAGGATCATGAAGGTCATTAAACTGTTTATAGTATATAAAGTAATATGACATTTCAAGACAATGCATCATATCTAATACAACACTTTTTAAAGCACCAGGAGAATCTGGAAAGCCAGTTTTGTGTACCCAAATATGTTCATCTTCAGTACAAAATTTGACTCTCACAATTACCTTTCCACAACATCCTCTCCATTCCAACAAGTCGAGCTGTCCCGCATCACTAGGTCTCCATCACACAGCCTTTCTGCTATAGAGGCATAAAAGGTTCGGGATCGTTTCATGTAGCTGATGAACTCTCTACAAATTAGGAAGAGAAGAAATTAACAGCAGAGCAGTGAATTCCTGGGGTAAGTTAAATCTTTGGTTCATGGTTCTGTAAAATTAAAAGTTTGCATCTCTTTCAAAAAGAAAAAATCTAGCAAAGTTAATTTGCCCTTGTTTAAAGTGAATTCCTATTGTTGATGTATCCTCTGTCCCTATTCACCACAGCATTAATAGATTAAATTGTGTTTAAAAGGTGGTGTTAACAAACAGCATTAGTGCATCCCACATGGATTGAAAAATTCTTCGTTTAAAGCTTTTGTATCAGCAGAGAAAACATTATTTGGGGGTTCCACTGTTAAATGGATGTGTTCTGTCTATAACAAAGTCAATATTTTTACCTCCCCCCTCCCCAAGCCAGGGGGAGATTAATTAAGATGCTGTCAGTGCTATTACTGGATGGAAAAGGCTACCTATAACCAACCATGCAATTCTCCATTCAGTGACTTAAGCATACAAGTCGAGTGTAGAAAAGCCAACCTCCTTGAGTTGTGAGGGGGTTAGCACCACCCCACCATCATCATCCATGTCAGGTTTGTCTTAAATAGGATGCACCCTCTCATCAAGTCTGGCACCCTGCCTATAGTAATGGCCTGTGCTTCATGTTTTGGAGGGAAAACAATAAGTCTGGACAGCGCAAATAGCCTGTTGTCTGATGTTGCATGGAGGGAAAAATTCCTTCCCGGGGCAACCAGCTGATGTCCTAATACATGATTACACCTGTTTTACTGAGGTGACCATATAAAATAAATAATTACCAACATGACCACAGCTTCACATCAGATACCAGAGTACTTCTCTGTATTTAGAATACCAAGGAGTGAAATTATAGGGAGTATTTCTGTAACCTTAGGTACTCCTAACTGGTACCCATGATGTCTACAGTCTTGTCTACACTGGCAATAAACAGCGCTGCAACTTTCTCGCTCAGGGGGGTGAAAAAACACCCCCCTGAGCGCAGAAAGTTGCAGCGTTGTAAAGCACCAGTGTAAACAGTGCCCCAGTGCTGGAGCCATAATTCCAGTACTGGGAGCTACGCCTCTTCTGGGGGTGTTTTTTTTTTTAGAGCACTGGGAGAGCTCTCTCCCAGCACTGCTCCACGACCACACAGGGCATGTTAAAGCACTGCCGTGGCAGCACTTTGGCGTTGCCAGTGTAGACTAGCCCTAAGCCTTGGTGCTATGAAGATACTATTCTGGACATGAAGCAAAGCCATGCACAAAGACTGAAACTAGAGCTCTAAAAAAGTCAGTTGTTGCTATTCCTGCTCTCCCATGCCATCAACACTGCAGTATGGAAAGGCAATGGAACCATTCTGGTTCAGTTGCTTCCAGGGCGCAGGCTGTATAGGGGGACATTCCATGGAGGAGGGGTTTGGTGATAAGGTGGGGAGTTGTCAATGTATTTGTTACTATGTTGGGGACAAAGGGGGCCCTTAGCAATACTCATCTCCCTAGGATGTAGCAAACACAGCAGAGCAGCTAGACAACCACTCCTGCCAAACCATGGGTTGGGGGATGGATTCCTTTTACTCTAGCCCTTCTTAGGCCTTGTTTTCATTAGGTAATAAGGGGTTTTATCACCAAGTTTTAGCTACTATGTGGTAATTAACACATGGTTAAATCCTAGTGTGGACACAGCTGTTGTAGTTTTAACATGAGGGCCATCCTAAGGAAGGTGTGAATTGACCTTATTCATGTCATTTTAGCAGAACTGTGCAGCCACTCTGTGTTCACAAGCATGGAATGAGCACAATTGCCTCTCTCTTTCCTCCTCCTCCCAAATTTTCTCTCTGCTTGGTGCAGTAATTAATTAAGTAGTAAACCTATGACTTATACATCACTACCTGCCCCCACGGGATCTCCTTATGAGCTATCTATTCTATGAAGGTTGCAGAGATGCCTAGTTTTAAGGCTGGCCAGGCTACCGAACATCATGTTCTCTCAAAATGCACTCTTCTAAGAGTGTGCTGTTCATCTTCCCCTGTTTTCCCAAAGCTGTAAAGTCCTTTGGTATTCTTGAAAGATTTCAGTTATGTATGTACATACATAAATACAAAGTCTCAAAATAATATCTTAGCAAATGTAAAATGATGTGTTGATTTCTACTGTTTTCATTTCTAACAAAAGCATACTATTTAAATTTTAATAGGAAAAATGTATTTTCCAATAATAAACCATTATTGATTTCTAAAGTAGCTGTATTCAAATGTCTGTCTTTCCTATATCAGAGCTGGTAATGGAACCAAGAGCCATATAATTTGGATGAGCTACAAAAAGACAACAAAATATGTCACCTTGTTTTCATTCTTACCGAGAGATTTTTTTCAAACTTCTGGATTTGTCATTCTTTGAAGCTTTCAGAGGCAGAGAACTGGAATAGGCCGGGGAGAATAAGCATCAATCAGAAGAGGTTGGGGGTGGGGGAGAAGCAGGAATTCAGGCAAATGAGGGAAAGAAATGAGAAACAAAGAAAAAAGTAAAAATTATTTGAAAGAAAAGGTCACCAAGCACATGCATAGGATTATCTCAGAAAACAAATGAGGAAAACTATCATGAGATTTTCCAAAGTATAAATACAATCAAAAATATGTCAATGCATTACTGAAAAACATCACAGGTTGGTGGTTGAAGAGATTTTCCTAAGATAGCTTCAAACAAAAATTACAATTACAAATACAGCAAAAACAACAACATGCTAAAAATAAATTCTATGGACTTGAAATCTACCATATTCATATACAGAATGAATGAGTTGTGAATACAGGTCAGCTGTCATGTATGTGAGAAAACAATAGGAAAATGGCTTTGAATGTGCACCACACAAAAGGGAGTACAAGTGGAAAGTCTTTGTTTTTCAGGGTAATGAGCAATTTGTTTAATCTCTTCATGGTTATGCAAGTACAGATTTTTGTGCTGTTCAGTTCTGGGACTCAACCACTGTTAGCATTCAATGAGACAGGTTCATGTGCATAAGAAGAACCTTCCAAAGTAGAAAAGCCAGATCACAGGATCATGCCAGAGGAAACAGCTCAAATAGATTGCTCTAGGAAAGCCCTCATTTCCACAAGATAATGGCTCTTTTAGCAGTCCAGATTCAAGCAAACATATGTGTTTTGTGGTGATGGCATCCTGAGCTGTATAGAAACATTTGGCTTAATATTTCTCGTATGGGGAGCATGATTATGCTCTCATTTACACCAGAATAAATCAGGAGTTGTCAATGTGAGAGCAGTCTCTGGATGGCTAATCTCCCCTCAATACTTTTGCATAATGCAATGGCTTCGTTAGGAGCTATACATGCATGTAAAAGGCAACACAGACCCTTGTGCACTTTACATACCTAGTGAAGCTTTACTGAAGAAAATGGACTATATTTTCAACAGCACTGAGCAGCACAAAGCAGAAGTCAGAGAATTGGGGGAAAAGATGGCAGAGGAAGGCTGCTCTAAATTACTAAGGCTGCTAATGGCCCCAAAAAGCTATGGATTGTCAACATGCGGAGATGCCCTGATCACTTCCTCTTTAACCCACCATGCCCCCATGCTGACCACATGGAGGGATGGTGGCATGGGAGTACTGCTACGCCAGTTCCATGCTGTACCACTACAGGGTCCCCCTTGCACTGGGGTGATGCTCCTAGAGGGCCAGCTAAACACAAAGCAGACCTTAACGCTGGGGAACAACAATGGCCAATGGGGACTATGTGCATGGTCAGACAACCAACACTTGGTCTGAAATGTTTTGATCTTCTCCATAGCCATTTGCTTTGCAGTTGGCATTAACAATGTTTTTGTACTTCCTCTTTGATTAGATTTGAGCACCTACAGTTGGATCCAACAGATGCATTTAATTTAAATCAAATAGGTGGAATTGATTTCATTCATTTCTTAAGAAACTCAAAATTAGTTATTTTAATAAGAATAAAAGACCCTCAGGTCACAAAACAACAATGAAACCTTAACATAGTAAGATTTCAATTGCTGACTTCTCCAATCAGAGACCAAATGCCGTGTTTTATTTCTTTGCTAAGCAGAATATATTTCTATATTTGTAGGTAGATCTGTATCCAGTTTGTGTTTAGTGGAGTGAAAAATATATTACAGAACAGATATTAAAGGAGGGTATTTTGGCTTTGCCAAGTGTTCTGATCCAAGCCCGAAGAGTGTTTTGTGCTGAAATCAGTAATAAGATCCCAATTTACTGATCGAGATATATGCTGTTTGCATTCCTACATCATCATGGAGCTTCACTTTTCCTGACATTCCTGCTATACATCACAGTAACCTCCAGGTTAAAAATGACTACAACAGCAATGTTGCCAGTTTCAGTTAATCTCTGAAGAGTGTTGTGCAATTAAAAAAAAGGTAATTAAATCTATAAATCTTCATGATGTATTGTTGTAAATACATTCAGAGTTAGACATTTACTAAGACCATGCAGTATTTGTACAAATTTCAGTTATCGTGCATTGTCCCAAAGGAGACAGATTTAGCAGAATTAAGAAAAAAAGATGCAGGAACTGAATTTAGATGCAGATGAATTAGGGAATCTATTTTAGTGAGAGAGAAAGTTTAGCAAAACACAAACATGTTATATCAGGAAAGCACTTAGAACATGAGCTTAATTTTAAGTACATGAGTAGTCCCAGAGCTGCGCATGTGATTACAGATTTAATTCAGCAATGCTTCTCTATTCAGCATAGGACTTAGACATGTGCTTAACTCGAAACACATCTTTAAATCCATTGCACTCAAAGGGATTAAAACACGTGTTTATAGTAAGACACCTGCTGAAGTCCTGTGCTTAACTTTAGTATGTACTTGAAGAGGTTGCCAGATCAGGAATGGAGTATCAGCATTTTGGATTAGTTAACTGAGTAACATCTACTCTATCTTACAGTATACTGGCATCCCTCAGTAGGTTAATGGCACCGTCGCTCTTTACAGAGCATGGTGTATGCACTGATGAGTTCTTTGATGACTGCTGAGTCCGATGCGTGAGTGACAGTCCAGTCCACAGGTAGGGCACACCTATGCACTAGCAATGATCTGAATCCAAGCAACAGATTCTTTCCTCTTCTGTCCCTGGTCATCACAAAAGCTTGATCCAGTCTGCCTTGCTCCATCTACAAACTGATTCCAGCAAACAGAGCAGCATTCTGCATTCCTTTTCCAATCATCCTCACATACTAAGTGATCTTTGCAAGCATCCCAAAATCTGTGCAGTAGTCTGGGTCTCTTTCCAGTCCCTTTGCGAGCTTCAGAGTATAGCACACTCTTTGGGATCCAGTAATCCAGCATTCACTTGACATGTCCAAGCCTCCTTAGTTTTTTCTTACAAATCAAATGTTCCCACGAATGACATACCAGCCCAAATTAACATTTCCACATTTGTCACCCTTCTTATTCAAATAATTTTATGCAAGCATCTATATGAAAGCTGTTTAGTCTTATGGCATATTTGGTGTCAGTCATAAATACTGATTTTCACTTTAGTTGACAATTTGTTATTGTTCTAGGCTCTGTCTTGCAAAAGATCAAAGTTCTTGGATGCTTTGCTGATTCTACTAGTGAGCTCAGCATCAAGATCTACGCTGCTGGTAACAGTCGACCTAAAGTAGCAAAACTGGTAAATAACATCCAGATGAATACCATCTAAGGCAGGAGTCGGCAACCTTTCAGAAGTGGTGTGCTGAATCTTCATTTATTCACTCTAATTTAAAGTTTCAAGTGCCAGTAATACATTTTAATGTTTTTAGAAGATCTCCTTCTATAAGTCTATAATATATAACTAAACTATTGTTCTATGTAAGGTAAATAAGGCTTTTAAAATGTTTAAGAAGTTTCATTTAAAATTAAAATGCAGAGCTCCCCGGACAGATTGCCAGGACCCAGGCAGTGTGAGTGCCACTGAAAATCAGCTCGCGTGCCACCTTCGGCAGCCGTGCCATAGGTTGCCTACCCTGATCTAAGGTGATATCTAGAACTTGTTCTGAAGAGCCTTGATGCATGATATGCTTCTTCAAGCTTATTGATAGCCCAAAGATTTTGCATGACTCAGAGAACTTGGTAATAAGATGTTGTGGGGCATATAAACACTCTGAGCCACAAGGATGGCATCATGTGCAAACAGGTCCCTTATGATGATCTCCTTCACCTTCATCTTAGTTCTGACCCTTGCCATGTTAAACAAACCTTGATCATGTCTGGTGCTAAGATAGACACCCTCTTGAACATTACATAATGCATGTGGAAGCAGGAAAGAAAAGTAAATGTTAAACCTGGTAGAAGCCTGTATGCTACCCTGCTTCACTCTATTATTGATGTTAAACGAGTCCGATTTTTGGTTTTCATACATTACAGTTGCCTTCATGCCATTGTGTAAGGATTTTATTATGTAAGCTTCTCCAGAACACTGTAAAGCCCTGACCAACTAACCCTGTCAACGGCTTTTGTTAAATCTATAAAAGCCATCTACAGTGGAATACACTTATCTCTGCATTTTTCTTGCAGTTGTCTTACAGAGGAGACCATGTTTATGGTGGACCTTCCCAAACTGAAGCCAAACTGGCTCTCAGGAGAGATTCTCTCAGCTAAAGTTTGAAGTCTAGGTAAAAGAACACAGCTTAAGATTTTTCCCACAATGTTAAGAAGAGATATACCTCTGTGGCTATTACAATCACTTCTGGCTCCTTTAATTTTATAGAGAGTTGGATGAAACAAGCATCCTTAAAATCTTGCAGAACAGTCTCTTCCTTCCAATAGAGTAGCAGTACCTTGTGCAATCTTTGCAGCAAGTCTTTGCACATTTATAGATTTCAGCAGGTAAACAGTCAGATCCTGAAGCTTTGTGGTTAAGAATCTTTTTGATGCTTTATTCAAGTTCCTCTAGAGTAGGTTTGGCATCCAGCAAAGTCATAGCTTCAAACCCAGGCAATTTCACTCACACATGTTGGTCTGCTACAGTCTCCCTTGAGTATATCATTCCATAATGCTCAATCCACCTCTCCAGTTGCTTCCCTTTATCAGCTATGATATTGCCATCCAGATCTTTCAGTGGAGCTGTCTTGTTCTTTATTGGACTAATGGCCTTTCTGATGCCCTCATATAACCATCTACTGTCACCTGCATCAGCCGCCTGTTGGATGCTGTCACAGAGACCCAGCCAAAATTCTTGAGCACACCTCCTGGAAACTATTTGAATAACCTTATGAGCTTCTTTTAGGTTGTTGTGTGAATCAGTAGTATGAGTATAATTGTAGGTGATCAGGGCAGATCTTTTCCTCTCAACAGTATCTCCAAATGATCTATGAACCAGCTGACTTTTTTTTAGTATTCTTTCCAAAGTTCTTGATTGACACATTGTACATATATATCTTCAAAACTTTCCATGCATCTGATGCAGCTTCACTAGATACTCTATTAGAAAACCTCTCTTTGGACCACTAAGTCAAATCCGTATCAATAAAACTTGCTATTTTCACTTTGACATAGTATAAGTAGTGTGGCCTTTGTTAAAAGGTACTGTTTAGCCAGAAGTCTCATACTGTGGTATGTGATGTAATGTAGTTTGCTTTACTGGTCATAGGGAAACCCCAAGGAAGAGGAAGAGGCTGTGGGTGCATCTGCCTGCTGAGGCTTAGGTCATGGTGGAATTTAAAGCAAAAGAATCAATACAAAGAATGTGTGCAGGGTACAGGCTACACAGAATTGGTCCCTGTGGGAGGGAGAGAGAAGGAACAGGCCCTAGGCTGGGGTGGAGAGAGGGAAGAATCATGGAACAGCATGTGTTTGCATTAAGAGAGCCACAGCAGTGCAGAATCCCCACTGACCCTCTTCTCTCAACATGAACAAGTTATGGGGACAACCAATAAGCAACCTGTCATGGCTGATGAGCTAGGAAACTCTCTGTGTAGAGCATGAGAAGGGAGGAGCTAGAGACAGAACAAAGCAGAGAAAGTCACTCCCTGAACAAACAAAAGAAGATGGGGCATACAAAAACAAAAGAGAAGTTTATGGGGAAAGGGGAGTGGGAGGGGGAATATCCAGAGCTGGGGAAAGGGAACTTAAATTTAAGTGGTCACAGATTCTTTAAACAGCATAGCAAGGGATTTCACTGGCACACAAGAGGGCCATTTGGCGATCATAAAGCAGCACGGAGCGGATAGCCTGGGAGTTCCATGAAAAGGAAGATGGAACTGAGAAGGTCCTGTTCCCAACCAGATCCTACTAGAATGAGAATGGAAAGGCAGAGCAGCTAGGCTGATAAGTAACTGTCTCAGAGGAACAGAGGGGGGAAAAATGTTCACTCAATCCACTAGTCATTCATCATTTTATGGCCTGATTTTCAAAGGTGCTAAGCACTCTCAGCTCCCACTGAAGCGAGTGTGCAGTGCAGCATCTTTTGAAAATCATGATTCTGTATATGGCTCTGCATAGATAGACCCCTGTGGAGCTTACTACAGAATGGTGGGCTAGGCAAACAACTGTTAGATACTCACTCTCTATTTTTTTTTTTTTTTTAAATACAGGCTGTCTGAATAGGAGCTGTACCAGAGATCACTGTGATTCCCACAGTGTGTTGGGAAAAGAAACATGGTAAACTACATTAATTCTTGTCTTTGAACTCGGGATCATTCTGCAAAGGTTATGGGCCTGATCCACAGCTGATGTACACTGGTGGGTGTATCTCCATTGAATTCAGGATGAGTAGAATGGATAGTCTCATTTGCTGAGCAATAGACTGGGACTCGGGAGACCTGGATCCTATTCCTGGCTCAGCGAATCACTATATCTACCTAGTTCTTTAGTTTCCTTTCTGTAAAGTGGGGCTAATATTTCTCTACCTCCCAGAGTCTTGACAAAATCCACTAGTTACTATAATCTGCTATGAGGACCATGTTAGTACCTAAATACACAACTGAAAATCTTGCTCCTTGTATTCTAAATTCCCAGAAGTCATGGCACCACATAGTATTAATAATTAATTAATCCCATAATCTAGATTCTCCATAAGTTACGATATCTGCCTGTCTAAATATATTTTAACATAACTCACTGCACTTAGGATTTCATACATCAGTTATAAAATTTTATATTAGCTAAAATTGCTTTTTATTGATAACATATGCGATTAAATGACATATGAAGAATAGTAAGTCCATCACTGTATATTTCTTGATATTTATAGCTCTCCAGTTATTTCCCAAAGTAAAGCACAAATTTTACACGACCGTTTTCCCACAGGTCTTGGAAAGATGAAGTTCATCTCCCACATATTTACCAACACCAGCTCACACATTAACTCTAGTATGCTGGTTCTTCATCACACCTTTCTCACTACATTTCCATAAAACATCACATTAACCCGTGAAATGTAAGGATGTGCTCTGCTCAGTTGATGTTATGATGCATACACCAGCTTTTGGCAACATTTTATTAGTGGCATATTCATTTTATTATATTTGCTTTGGTATCTATACTACTAATCATCAAAAGCTGCTCTCTGGTTAATTAAAAGTCTCAGGGCCAGATCCTCAGCTGTATAAATTGGTGTGACTCCATTGCTCATTTACACCAGCTCAGGATCTGGCTCATAGTCAATTCTGCTAAAATGCAATTCTGAGTGAAGATAGTGAGATAGATCTCATTGGGGACAGAACCAGACCCGTACATTTAAAAAACAAATTCTGTTAACTGTATTTCAGTTTATACTTCAGATTATTACCACTGATTTTTTAAAGTCCAATTTACTTTTTACCAGCCATGCTATTTGCTTTTTTATATCTCATGCAGTTTGTACAATGAAAATCAATTAGCCCCAAACACCAGCACAAATTGTTCTGCTTTGGTTGCAAACTGCAGAAGAATGTGATAGATAAATACACTGTGGTCTCAAATTTTTTTTTATAAACAGTATATTTGGTTTTCAGAAAGTATGTAGAATTGGACAAGAATCAAAATAGATGTGGGTGCAAATCTTACAGCCTGAACTCATCTATGCAGACACCCAGGTGGAATAAAGCCAAACTCTGCTCTTAGTCACATCAGTGTAAATCCAGAGCCATCTCCACTAACTTCAGTGAAGTTATTCCAGATTTATACTGATGTAGCAGGATTTAATTTAGCCAGTAATAAGCAATTGGAATTCTTTTGTACACTGACAATGAAATTCACTTAAACGTACCCTGGGTAGGATCAGCTTCCCTAAGGCACAGATGGAAGAGACGCTCCACAGAGAGATGCACTCCCTTCTGTGGCACATCCTCCTTCCCCACCCAAACCCTAATCTAAGGTTCATGTGGAGGAGGGAGCGAAGACCAGGCAACTTGGGGGCAGGAGTGCATAGGCCGGGAGGGGCCAGAGAGGATGCCTACCACAAAATTCCCTCTCCCCACCACATAATTTAGGCACAAGAGAATCATGGTAGAGGAACACCTTAATAGCACAGCTTCTTTGTAGTTGCACTGACAGGTGGCCGGAAGGCTAGAGCCAATGTGGAGGCACAGGGCCTATGTGCAGATGGACCTGGCCTTGCTCTAATCCCTGAAAATTCACCAGAAGCTCACTGTCTAATCCACTGGGAGAGGCATGCCAAAATCTTTCCTCCATGGATGATCCATTCCAATATCAATAGTCCTTAAAGACCTGGAGCAAACAAACTCCTATAGGGTAATGTCCTGAAGTCACCCAGTTTTTACTCTGACCATGCTCCCATTGTTTACAGTAAGAGTTTGCCAAATTAAAGACTGAGTCAATACTGAGTAATGACATCAGGACTGGCCTGCAACAAATACTGTCAGGCTTCAACTGGAAAGCACTACAGGGACCAATTATTCCCTCAAATACATCTACGTAACTACCAGGAAAACTAGAGCCAGTGCTAGGCCTAAGCAGACTAAACAATTGCTTAGGCCTCCGAGCAGCTCAAGTGGGCCCCTTATTTGCTTTTTATTATGTGTTGTGGGGGGGAGCCCCCAAAAGATTCCTGTTTAGGACCCCCAATGGACTAGCACCGCCTCTGAGGAAAGCCTAGGGCTGTTGTGGGTGGATATCAGAAGACATAATTGGGTTTAAACACTCCCGTATGAGAAATAGTTAGTGCAAACTATGAGGAATAAGGTTTATTTCAATGCACTTAGAGATGTGTTTTACGTAGGGTTACCTCCTTTTATTGTTTAGATTAGCAGAGTGAGCCATCGTGAGGGCCTGTGTTTCAGACATGTCCTTTGCTTGCACTATATTATCTGGTGAAGGTTTTGCTTCTCTTTCTTGGGGCTGGCCACACACTTTGTCAACCTGTAACAAAGAGGGAGGGGAAAAAACAAATGTAATTCTGTTGTTTGAAGTAAAAAGAAGATTATAAATAGCACAGAAGCAAGTTTGTCCCTTTTCGCTGATGTGGTGTAAGAGGGAGTCTCTGCACCACACCACAAGAGGCTGTCCGAGGCAGAGTAAGGATGGATCCTTGCTTCTTGGGATCAAACCCCTGCACTACAGTGTTAATGTCAACAGGCATGGCATAGATGATTGCTACCAACAATTTACCAGCTATTAGGACATCATGCAGTGTCCCAACTATGTCACACCTGGAGATGGACTCCAAGAGTGAGCCTCAATCCCCTCTTCCCACATTACAATTTCACTTTACTTGGTGACCAACCTGAAGTGCAATGTGTTTGGACAGTGGGCATAAGGAAGCTGCCTAGCAGGAACTACACATTGGTGCAGGGCCTTTCCAAAAGACAGGGGCTGAAGAAAATGTTTCCACACCCACTTGTGTTTGCCTGGCAATCTGGCCAGTAGGTATAGGGTATATGGAGTAAGGTGGATCTCTGGGCTGTATCTAGAGGCTCAGACCCCTATCTGGAGGTTGAACAGGCTAGTTACAGAAGCTTTTCTAGCCTGTATCAGGAGGGTGGGATGGGGTAAAATTGGGGTCTTCAGACCTTACTGGGCTTTAAAACTTAAGGTGCAAAATTATGTAGGCTCTAGTCTGTAGCAGAAGGATGGGTGGAGGGACGGTTATACGTCTGGCCTGTATGAGATAGTAAGAAGTATATTGGTGTCTGTATTCGGAATTGCTGGTTGAACTGGAGGAGGATTGAGCCTCTAGCCCATACACAGGTGTTGTTTTACCAGTTAAGACACAGGAAGTAGGTGAGTCTAGTGATGCCTGTGGCCCACAAAGAAAATGAAGCTGGCATAGGGTGTGATACAGGGGTCAGAGTTAAGGATGGTAATGAATCTTCAATGAATTTCTTGACTTTTAAACATTTTGTTTCTTTTAACTGCTGCACAGTGTTCTGTTAACATAATTTTTAAGGGCGATATTTCCAATAGTAACTCAGTCTTAACTAAGGTTTGTCTGGGATTTATGGACAAATTTCCAAATCTGGCTACCTAAAGTTAGACAGCTAAATCCACATTTAGAGATTTAAGTAAAGGCAGCCTGACTTTTAGTGAGCCCTCACAGCTGTCACAGGTTCTCAGTGTAGTGTCTAGGATCTATCGGGCACTCGAGTTTCAAGGTTTTAGTCTGCATATATTTTTTTGTCCCTAGATTATTCCCTCCCAATTAAAATAGCCAACATCTAAATTTGACCCAAATTAAACTGCTTATTGTAAACTAGCTTCTTCCAGGAAGGAAGAGTCTGTTGGAATTGGAAACTATCACTTTAAGAGTGTAGAAGGGGAAGCCGGGGTAGATACTAGTCCTGCTTGCAAAGTGTGGTGCGTACAAGCGGACTCAGTCTGAAGAGAGCCAATTAAAGCAAGGTGGGGTGAGTTGTGTCTCTCTGCCTTAGGGAGCAGCCTGTTTTTCCCCTCTGTTTGGGGGTTCTTGTGCATTATTGTTTTGATTTCTAAGGAAAAAAGCAGTGTTAACTGTATTCTTCCAGCAAGAATATTTCTGTTTTTTAACTAACTTCTCTGTGTATATGCTGTGAACACAACACCATTGTATGCTAGGTGTCACAGCAGGACTAAACAAGTAGGAATCAGCAGGAGTAAATCTCTGTCGATAAAAATCAGTGCACGTTTCCTTAAGTAAAATAATCTTGGGGAATCACTCAGTTCCCAGGCCGACCCATAAACATTCACCTCTGCTCTTTTTCCAGCAGCCCTTCCGAAGAGGATTTTCCAAGGGGAGGGGAAAGTGAAGTTGGTGTTAACTCCTTGTGTACTGGGGTCCAAGTACTGCCCCTACATGTTATCGCACTAATATACTTCAATACTGTAGTACAGATAACTATTAATAATAGGGCAACAGCCCTCACTTTATAAGGTGAAAATTAGCATCTTTCAATATTTATTTATTTCTACAGTAAAAACTTTAAATATACATGAAAAGCAATACAGAAAAATCCATCATTCAGCATAGCATTTAATTTGGTATTGGGGGCCATTGCCTCTGTCTCCTTGCTTATGCCATTTGATTATATGGATTCCTGCTGTACTGTGCATTCTGCTGCACTTATAAAAACCCTGCTGAGCCATGTCTTTCTGCCACTTGCTGAGCATTCCTGAACATGGATAACTTCAGATATTCCATCTTTCATCTCTTCACAGCAGTGAGCTATGTCTCTCTCTCCTCAGCACAGGTACAGAACAGATAAATCCACCTCCATTTGCTCACTCCAGGACAGTTACTGCTACATAAGCTGAAGGGACACATTCAGTTGAGAAGTAGGCACACTGTAGATACTGAAAATGAACAGTTGGGAGGCCACATGCAAGATGCTGACCAACAGTGCTAGGAATACAAGTTACTGCCTGTTCTAGTGTAACATACTGCAGTGAATTTGTATTACGGCAATCTGATTTAAATGCACTGGATTAATCCTAACATTTCACATGGCAGCAGGAGGTGGAACCACGCACCTGGCTCAGCAGTGGCATATGCTTTGGCCTCATTGAATGTGGAGCATAGTTTTAAATATGCTCAAGGCAGAGCTTTGTGAATTAAATATTTTATTTCAGTCTCTTCCAAACCTTTGAGAGCACAAAAAATTAAAACCACATAATTGGAAACAAACCAAAAATCCCATTTAAACCTATAGGAGACTAGGCAGATGGGTGTAAAAGCAGCTAAGTCACATTCTGGCAAAGTGTTTCTTGCATCCTTTGCTCTGTATCTCAGGTCTCATACATTGCAAAATTCCAACATCCCAGTACAAGCAAACACGTCTCTAACTACACTACATCAGAAGAACTAGGAGACACTTCCTTTAAAAATTAGACCTGCCAAATCAAGTCATAGATTCAGAAATGTCATAGAATATTAGGGTTGGAAGGGACCTCAGGAGGTCATCTAGTCCAACCCCCTGCTCAAAGCAGGACCAATCCCCAGATTTTTTACCCCAGTTCCCCAAATGGCCCCCTCAGCGACTGAACTCACAACCCTGGGTTTAGCAGGCCAATGCTCAAACCACTGAGCTAGTTTCTACTGTGGATTAGTTTTAAGGTGGTTCTTAACTAATGAGCAGAATTAATCGGAAACTTGAAACTTTTCCTCTGTGAAATTTCAGTTGAAAAAAAATAATCTTTCTTTGAGGTTTTTTGGTTTGCTCCTGAGAAGTTTCAAACCCAAACAAGACCTTGTTTGTGCATCAACATTTCGAGAAACCAAACAAAAAATTTCACTTTGTTTTTACTTAAAATGTTTCCATTTCAAAAAATCAAAATGACTTTTTAAATCAAAGTGACATTTTTTTTCCAAAATTTCCTGAGGAAAAACTTAAATCATCACATTGAAGCCAATATTTTTTTGCCAAAATTAAAAAAAAAAAATCAGCTTTGTCAAAAAAGTATTTTTTGGCAGGAGAACTTTCCCATGAAATATTTTGAGCAACTCTACTACTGAGTTGATAGGTTGTGCAGTGAGATGGTAAATCTTACTGATAGTTTATTGGTTTGGGGTGAGGGGTTTATTCTCTCTCTCTCTCTCCCTCTCTCTCTCACATCACCACTCTGGCACCGAAGGGGAGGAATGTTACATAAATCAGCATATTACACAGCTCTTACCATGACTCCAAGTGGGACGAACAAGATGAGGAACATTATAATTATTTATAATTTGTATAACAGTAGTGCCTGGAGGCCTCAACTGAGATTGGGCTCCATTGTGTTAGGCACTGAATACACACAGAGTAGGAGACAGCCACTCCCCTGAAGAGTTTGCAACCTAAATAGATCAGATAGGCAAAAGGAAACAGGCACCAAGAGGTGAATGACTTGCTCAAGATCACACAGCAGGTTAGTGGCAGAACCAAGAAGAAAATCTTGGTCTTCAGTCCTGTGATTAATGTGCATAAGCCTTGTCAAGTAGTGTCAGGCTAAGTACTGTCAGGCCTCAAACTTCCAGAAGTTGTAAGAAGTGAGTACAGTAGAATCCTACAAGCATAAGCATAATCTATCTAGGAAGCTTTATAGACTAAGAAGGAAACTCTGTAAAGGTTGATACAGGTTTGCGGTTACTATGCTCTGCAACCAGACACCTCTTTAAGCTGAATCGAGCATATTTGAGTCTAGCAAATTTACCACTATTAGCCACATAGAGAAGAGCTGAGCTGAGCACCGGTTCACAGTTCATTAGTTCAAAACAACCGCAATTGCCACTCTGGAATATTTGGCCACTTTGATTGGTTGACCTGTTTTGAAGCACGACCAGCAAATACCGTATAAATAAGATGCAGAGGCGTGCGTGTGTGTGGACCTAAAAAAAATCACTCTTTGTCAGGCTCACATACACCCCCTGAACCAAAGGGACTTGCGCTTCACTGACAATTTGTGCCTGACCAGTGCAGGAAATGGTCAACTGAAAGGTAATGTATCTTTGGACGAATGCAAGTTGAGATATGAACTAAAACGGTCTGGTGATGCTGGAGCTGGTTAATCTTAAGTCTGTATTAAAGCTATAGGTTTAATCAATATATAGTAACTGTATATGTTTGTGCCTTGCTGGAAACAGGTACATCATTGGTAAAGTTAGTAGTTTATAAATCATAGTAGCTTTGCAAGCCGCTGTGCCTGTCTTCAGTATAAGTTACCATCAAGTTATCATAAAAGTCAATAAGAGTTTATAAATTGATTAGATAAAGTTATAAATAGGTTAAGGTTACTAAAATATAGTTAAACAATGTATTAGTATTGCATATGAACTTGTGTTGGTTGGGGATGGTTACAGTACACGTAAAGTCATTAGGCACATTGTCATTAGGCACATTCTGTCTGTGTTGCCTTTATAGTCATGAGTCATTAAAAACTTTTCTTGAGGAATAATTAGTTGTTAGTTTCTCTTTTGCGGACACTACTCAACCTCATTACATCTGTGTTGGGTGGTGAGAAGTAGCAATCACCCAGAGCCCCACTAAGGCCCTAACAGGAGCCCTCCTAGGGCTCTGATGCGTGCCGCCTCCTTCCATTAATCTCTACAAGTCCCTGTGTAGTTCCCTATCTACTAGACCTACTGTATCTTTGGGTACGTCTAGACTATCTGCCATATCAGCGGGTAGCGATCGATTTCTCGGGGATCAATATATCGATCCCCGTAAGCGCTCTCGTCGACTCCGGAACTCCACCAGCGCATATGGCGGTAGCGGAGTCGATAGGGGGAGCTGTGGACGTCGATCCCACGCCGTGAGAACGAGAGGTAAATCAATCTAAGATACTTCGACTTCACATAGCTGAAGTTGCATATCTTAGATTGATCCCCTCCCCCAGTGTAGACCAGCCCCCTGACTCTACCCTCAGGCCCTTCCATGATTCCTGTTAGCCATCTCTATATTAGGAACATTTGGATTAGCTGGCCAGTAATCTGATTTTAATTCTTTAGTTTCTACATCTATATCTAATGTCCACTGGATGAGACATTTTTCTGCAGTCAACATCTAGTTTTTATTGAGTTGTTTCTCCAATAAATTAAATTTGACTCCTTGGAGTAAAATATCATATTGTTTCATATAAAATAATAAATTTATCAACCAATAAAAATTTGGCATAAAAACCAATCTAGTGAGATTGACGGTAAGATTAAGGATGTTCACTTTCAGAACAACACTAAAAATAACAAGATAAAGAGTGTAAATTAAAAAACATAAAAAAATAGACATATTCAGGTTTTAGAATACCTGAAATTTACTACTAGAGATGATTTTTTCTGTCAAAGAGGCTAAAAAGGTTGAGAGCTTAATTCTCTGGTGTCACTTTCATAACATACAACAGTATTGCCAACCTCAAGTTATAAAATATAATGAAATTGGCTTAAAAATTAGATTCTAAAACAAACAAAAAAATATTGATATTTGTTTTCTGGTTTTTGAGACTTTTGGTTTCATAATTTCAAGATCTTCTCTTCCACTATCAGGGCTAGAAACATGGAGGGGGTTGGGAGAGCTTGTATGCTTAAAAAAACCCCAACCAAACAAACAAACTAATCATCTGACTCTAGGAGCAGGATCTTTAAAGAAAACATCAATTTTTGTGAGATGGGATAAAATTGCAAGAGTTGGCAACACTTGCAATAAGAACCAATCATCAGTAAGGCTGGAGAATAAAGCAAGCTTGGGATTTTGCACAACTAATTTTTCAGTTACCTCAGATATTTGCGTAATAATCTCATAGTCAACAGAGACTATTAACAACGTAGTCTTTCAAATTTGCTTCTTTAAATTTCCAGACCTCAGCATTAAGCCTGCCAAACTTCAGTTACTAATAGATGAAAAGTTACATCTCTGTCACCTATGATTGTGCTAAGCCCTTCCTATTGTCTCATTTTAATAATAATAAAAATAAAAACGGAACCCTATTTTCTAATGGTGAAGAACTACATTGAGAAGCTGGTATTCCTGATAAGTTGTTGCCACCTGAATATCAATAACCTTTTATGATGCCATATATTTTTCTTGGGCTTTTTGCTTTAAACGCCAAGGACTGTTAAATCCTAATTTCTCTGATAAATGTTAGCTAAGTTTTGATCTAACTGTCTCTCTTGCTTTCTCTTTTGTGGATTTCCTTAGCACAGAAACATACACTCACGTACATGAAGGATTACTTGACCGCTGCCATGTGTCCTTTATAAGAGTGATTATTTACAATTATTGCAAAGGCTTAACAAAAATAAATTGAAAAAATGTCATTCAAAATCCTTTCAACTCTCTCAGCTTGAGCAACCTTAAAAAATTAGGTCATATTTAATATATTTAATATAATCAAACAAGGAGAAAATGTCATGCCCTTCTAGACTTGGAGGGAATATTATTTCCCTAAGTTGGGAGACCTTTCCCATTTCAGAACACTGCGGTCTCTGATTCCACAGAGGTAAGCTTTGAAATTTTAAAATACAAGATTTTCATGTGGTTAGTACTGGAGTTACTATTAAAGCCCTTGTGCCCCTTCAAGCAGCTTTCTGCCTTTAGCTGTAGCCACGCAGACTCTGTGAAATCAAGTCCAATGTCTGCCCTAACAAACTTCACAATCCCAGTGACTTCCAGGGGCTTGACCAGGTATAAACAAGAGCACAGTTTTGACTAGTATGGTCACATGGTGATAAGGGTAGAGTTACTCTTTTCATGTTGGGCTCCCTGGAGGTCTTCCCAAGCTGACTCAGAGGTCATTGATTGGTTCAAGACCATTCAGCTGTTTCTTTTTCCTACCTAAATCTTGCCTTGCATGTCTTGCCCACACTCAATCACTATATCCATCTATTTCTTTCCTACTCCGATGGTGCCTGACACAGAATCCTAAACTTGTCTCAGAAACAACAGGGAGTGCCTCCCACTCATGTGCTAAAAGTCATAAAGACATTCAGCTTTAGCTGAATTGCAGGTTAAAATACTATTCTCGCTTCAGAAGAGATGTGTGAGATCAATTTTCACATTAGGCAAGCTAGAGCCAAATCCTGCAAATCCTTACTCATTATTACTTCTCAGGAACAGGACACTGTGGACAGCTCAGCTAATGAAAACCACTGCTCAATGTGAAGCAGAGATAAGAAAAAATTAAAAAGCAAACAAAATGTAGGATGGATAAGGAATGGAATAGAAAATAATATTGAAAATTACAATGGTTTATATAAATTATTGGGGGGTTTTTATAAGTAAATCTCAAAGCACTTTACAAAGGAGGTTGGTATCATTATCCCCATTTTACGGATGGTAAAACTGAGGCACAGGGGAGCGGTGACATGTTGTAACTAAATGCATAAATTAATTGTGAAGTCATTGCCACTAGATATCATTGAAGTCAAGAGTTTAGTACTAAAAAGTATTATACATTTATATGGATAATCAGAACATCTGCTGTTATATTAGGATTTTTTTTTTTAAATAAAGGGATAAAAACCCATATGATCCAAGGCATAAGCCAGCAGAAGCAATTTCTCCCTCTGGCAAATTATTCAATAATAGTCCACTATAGAATTTCTTGCTTTTTGTTTCTGTAACATCTGGTACTGGCGACTAGAATATTGGACTAGATGGATCACAGGTCTGATCAACTATGGCAATTCCTATGTTCCTATGCAATATAGTCATTCACCTCTATGGGAACAAGATTTAGTCCACAGTTATAGGATAACAAGATTTAGTCCACAGTTGTATGAGGAAATTATTTTAATTAAATTAAATGACTGCACTTCTATAACAAAAGCTCATTCAGTAAAGGACCTGCCAGCTCCCCTAAAGGGTAACTGCTGATCTGGAGGTAAAAGCTTATTGTTATTATTATATCTCTCAGGAAGCAGCAGAGTCCTGTAGCTATGGCAATGGACTGGGAGTCAGAAGATCTGGGTTCCATTCCCACCTGTGTTACTGACCAATTATGTGACCTTGGGCAAGTCAATCTCTCTGCCTTGTTTATTTAGCATGTAAACTCTTTGGGGCAGAGACAGCTTCTCACTAGGCGTCTGTGCAATGCCTTGCAAAACCTCTGTTGGGCCTCTGGGTGCTATTGTAACAGAAATACATAATAGTAACAACTGTAACAAAGTTCTTAACATTTTTCATCTTGAATTTCACTGTGGAAAAAAATTGAAGTAAAAATGAAAACGACATTTTCCCTATCTAGTTTTTTTTTCTATTTTGCAAATATTTAAAGAGCCCTGAAGCTAATATTTAAAATTCAACAGAGCAAATGTGCCCTTTAAATTTGGTCCATTATAAACAAGCCATTAAAAACAATCAGTCCATTTTTGGAAAAAAACAAAAGCATATCTATAGATTTTATAGGGGAAAATTTGGCTGTTAATGTATATGTTAACTATGGGATTATTTTAACTGTTAATTATTTGCAGTGTGGTAGTGTCTAGAGACTGCAGTCAGGGATCAGGACCCCATTGCGCTAGGTGCTGTACAAGCAAACAACAAAGTCCCTCCACCAAAGAGCTTACAATCTAATTTTAAGAGAAGAGATAATTGGTGGATACAATAAACAGATGGGGGAAATCAAGACAAGAGAGATGATTATGCTCTTGAAACAGTCCTTTGTACATAAGAACAGTCATACTGGGTCAACCAAAGGTCCATTCAGCCCAGTGTCCTGTCTACCGACGGTGGCCAATACCAGGTGCTCCAGAGGGAATTAACCTAATACATAATGATCAAGTGATCTCTCTCCTGCCATCCATCTCCACACTCTGACAAACAGAGGCTAGGGACACCATTCCTTACCCCATCCTGGCTAACAGCCATTAATGGACTTAACCTCCATGAATTTAACTAGTTCTCCTTTAAACCCTGTTATAGTCCTAGCCTTCACAACCTCCTCAGGAAAGGAGTTCCAAGGTTGACTGTGTGCTGTGTGAAGAACTTCCTTTTATTTGTTTTAAACCTGATGCCCATTAATTTCATTTGGTGGCCCCTCATTCTTATATTATGGGAACAAGTAAATAACTTTTCCTTATTCACTTTCTCCACACCACTCGACTAAATATATACTTCTATCATACCTCCTCTTAGTCTCCTCTTTTCCAAGCTGAAAAGACCTAGCTTCTTTAATCTCTCCTGCATATGGTACCCATTCCAAACCCCTAAGTCACTTTTAGTGTGCCCTTTCCTGAACTTTCTAATGCCAGTATATCTTTTTTGAGAGACCACAACGATGCTGAATAAGTTTCCAATATAAGAGCAGTAAGTATTTCTCCATCTTATATACTCTATCCCCTTTTTAATGATTCCTAAACATCCCCGTTTGCTTTTGACTGCTCCTTCACAGCAGATAGATGGGATGCCTTCAGACAACTATCCGCGATGACTCCAAGATCTCTTTCCTGATTAGTTGCAGCTAAATTAAGCCTCCCCATAACTATATTGTATGTACAGTTGGGGTTATTTTTCCCAATTGCATTTACTTTACATTAATCCACATTAAATTTCATTTGGCCATTTTTGTTGCCCAATCACTTAGTTTTGTGCAATCTTGTGTGATTAAGTTCTCACATGTTTTGGCTTTTTGGTCTTAAACTATCTTGAGCAGTTTTAAGTACATATGCAAATCTTGTCCTACAAACTCACTCTTTATCCCCTTTCTTCCAGAACATTTATGAATAAATTGAATAGGATTGTCCTAGGACTGACCCGGGCGAATACCACTAGCTACCCCTCTCCATTCTGAAAATTTACCATTTATTCCTACCCTTTGTCCCTGTCTATTGACCCAGTTCTCAATCCATGAAAAATGTTCCCACATTAGTACAAATCATGACATCTTAACTTACGGTAAGAGCCTATATAAAGGTGAGGAACCTAATAATCAAAGGACTTGCTGAAAATTCTAAGATACACTAAAATGTCCACTGGATCCCCCTCGTCCACATATTTGTTGACCCCTTCAAAGAACTCTAATACATTAGTAAGACATTACTTCCCTTTACAGAAATCATGTTGACTTTTGCCCAACTAGTTATGTTCTTCTATGTGCCTGACAATTTTATTCTTTACTCTGTTTCAACTAATTTGCCCGGTACTGATGTTAGACTTACCAGTCTGTAATTGCCGGGATCACCTCTAGAGCCCTTTTAAATATTGGCATTACATTAGCTATCTTCCAGTCATTGGGTACAGAAGCTGATTTAAAGGACAGGTTACAAACCATAGTTAATAGTTCCGCAATTTCATATTATTTCACATGATACTCTTCTATTAATTTCCCTTCCTTCCCAGCAAACAGCAAAATACCATTTTACTGTGAGTGCTAACACCCACCAAAGGCTGTTTTAAACCTCAAAATAATTGGATTATTTTATGCTAAATCCTTCCCGACTCATTCTCATTGAACCCCATTCACTGAAAAGGGCCTCTATGGGTGACAGCAATTTTTTGATGCTTATGACGCTACTACTTTGTACTCAGAGCAACAGAACCACTGACCCTGAGAAAGTCCAGAGGCATAAGGTACTTTTTCCATCACCCAAAGTCTCCTCCTGGCTGCTAACACCCTGGCTGATTTCTCTTTTGTCAGTACCTTGCTGCTCAGGGAAATCTTTGCCTCAGGCTCTAGCTCCCTGCTTGGTGCTCAGTCCTCTCACTGATGTTTGGCAAGTCAGTTGTACTGTGAGCTTCTGGGCATCAGGTGTCTAAAGTATGAAGGCAGAATGTCTCAGGAGGCTGTCACATTCTGGAATGCAATCCAGACCAGTGAGGGACCATGTCACTGCATGCTCTGTACTCTGAGTGCCTTCAGTACTTTGCTACTGTGGCTCACAACCTGGAGCCAGCAGCCAGCTTGTTACACCCCAGCCACACTCTGGTACCCACCAGCCTTGGTTACTACTGGCCAAGTGACCCCAACACACTCCTAGTCCCAAATTGCCCAAAATCATGATCACTGCAATGTCCAGCCGTTTCCTGGGCCATTGAGAGGAATAATAAGGTTTGTTTGCTCCTTTAAAGAGTCAGCACCCATCAGCTTGCCACATTAACTGGAGTTAACAATCACTTTGATTCAAACACAACACTGGGTTGGTTTAGATTAAAATAAAATAAATTTATTAACAACAGGAACTAGGCTAAGTGATGCCAAGTAAAAGAAACAAAGGTGGAGATGGCTGCAAGCAAATAAAAGTGAAAACATGCATCTAAAAATACAAAAATTAGTCTAGCAAGGTGTAAGCCTTTCAGATGGTTTCTCTCATCAATCAAACTTTGCCCACAATGGCCAATTGTCTCTTAGTCAGGACCGACAACCAAAGTACAGGGTGCTGGTTCCCCTTTTCTTCCTAGATCAAAGAAAACTAGGGATTCTTTGCACCTCTCTTCTATAGTCCAGTGAACCTTTAAAATGGATTCTTCTGAAAGTTACACCCCCAAAATAAAGTTCATTCAAGTTGTGAAGAAGGAGACATGGGCAGGGCCAGCTCTAGGTTTTCTGCAACCCCAAGCAAAAAATGTGCCTCCCCCAAGCTCCGAGAGTGCAACTGCCCAAGAAAAAAAACCTTTTCAACTTATTCATAAATGATCTGAAGAAAGGGGTATACAGTGAGGTGGCCCCTGGAATTGTGCTTGCTTTGCTGGTGCCTAGAGCCAGTCCTGGACATGGAGTCTGGCAGTAAAGGAAGTTCCATGATGGTTTCTTTTTCCCTGGGGTTTGCTGAATGCAAATTGATCTGTTCCTGCCCTCTCCAATGTAAATGAACTGCCACTTGATATGTGATTGCTAATCAACTCTGACGAAACGTGGCAGGAGGCACTGGCTTGTCCTTTGTCTGGGAGAAACCTATTTACCCACTACCCAGGCTTGTCTGGTGAACACATTTTAGTTCTGCATTTCCTTCATATTTGAATGGTCCCTTGGGAGTTTATGATACATGCACCATGAAAGAATATTAATGATCAGTGTGTTATTAGTTTTCCAATGATACCTTACATGATACATATCCGATACAGTTTATGACATTAATGAATTGGGGTACACTGAATGGTCAGGCCAGCTGAAAGAGCAGATGCCAGTGAGCCCCTTGCCCTGGGATGCTGTTAGGGTCACAGAGATGCCCCAGACTTATAATCCAGGCTCCTTGTCTTCCTCTCAGGGGACTATGTCCCATATATAAAATGGAATCATAATAAATGAGTGCTATTTACAATCTCAAATACTGGAACATTATCAGTAAATCAAAGAAAGCACAACTAAATTCCCTGGCTAAAAATGGGGCAGTAACTTCAGGCAGTCATTTCCTTTAAGGTTATGGGAAGATTACATGAAAGCAGTAGTTAGACCTCAAGCCTATGACAGATGTGCTAGGAAACTATTAATTACACAGATTCAAGAGAAGAGAAATTCAGAAGGAAGTCGCCTTGTAGGACCCAGTAATAGACTGGGCAAATCTAGCCTATCAAACAATAGTTGAGCATTTCCTAAACTGTTTGAATTGGAAAAATTAGAAGACAAAGTCTTATTATTATTTCAAATTCACAAACTGTAAATTAACTATTGCCTCTCCATTAGCAAAACAGAGCCAAAATAGCCTCTAGTGATGCTCCTAACTGTGTGGGACAAGCTCAGCCAGTCAGAAATCAGAACTAATAGCATTGTGACCAGCACTAACTAATCCATCTTGAAACTCAAAAAAAAGTTTTGCAAAAAGCTGCACTGAAATTTTTACAGATACACAGATGGTGGGGGCGGGGATCAGTTCCCAGTTTAGTTGCAATTAACCTTGCACAAGAAATGCAAGCTCCATGAACTCCAAAGGAACAGGTTTCAAGTATTTAGAACTTCTCTGTGAATAATTCTTTAATGAACTCTAACAAAAAGTGAAAACTTAGTGACCACTATTATAGTATATATATATATATATATTTTAAAAACAGTTTAACCTGATGAACGTTGAGGTCAAGTTATGTTTCTAGATATCTCTGTGGAAAGTATCATGTAACGAATCTGTCCATCTATCCAAAAAGGTTTAATCTATCTTCCTTTTGGAAAAAAAAGGTCAAGCTTTCAAGCTAGTCTGTCTATTGGAAAAGATGAGCACTTCACAGAGTATGACAGCAAAGTGTAGTTTGCAAATCTGCCATGAAATTGCTTATTAAAAAGTAAATGCCCAGTTAGGGCTTTTTAGGCTTATATGAATATATATTGTTTTCCTTTGCATGTCTTTTCTATGGCAGAAAAGACACACACTCAATGACACCCTTTCATACACAAACAGTGGGTCAGATTCCGCAGTTGCTACTTGAGCAAAATTCCCAACATTTTCCACAGGTATTTTGCTCAAGTAAGGAATGCAAAATTTACCCCATAGTGATTTGGGAGAGGATTTAAGGCCAGAATCAGCCACACACTTTAGAATGTGCTTTTGTTCATTTCTATTAAGCAAAGTAGGTAAGTACATGCTTGAATGCAACTGAAGTACCATTGATTTCGGATTTAAACGCATACTGAAAGTGAAGCTCATACTTGTATTCTTCATTGAATAAGTACAGTTTGCTGAACTGGGACTTAGCATATATTTTGGAAATTTCATGTAAAGTCACTGTGGCACTTATTTATATGAACATTTAAGAGATCAGCTGTATATTACTCTGCCTTTTCAACAGCAAAACTGTGGACTGGTAAAAGGCACATTCATCTAAACAAAATATTTTTATGGCACTTCATGTAATCTAACAGTCAATTCTTTTTTTCTTCATTTGCTTTTCAAATTGCACATAGATCAGTATATCAAACAACTTACAAGATATCTGAATGCACACATTTCACTGGTCAGCTTTTCAGCATTTCTTTAGTGATTTAAAAAATTATTGCTATTCAGTAACCCTAACTGACTGATAAATACTTATCTAATATAAAAATAAAACAATATACAAGTACCAGAAGAGGACAATGATTGATTTCTCCCTACTAATGCACCGAAGATCACATACTGATCATTTCTGACAGTCAGCCCTTGTTAGTGATAACATTTGTGCTTAGATATTGACAACCTGGAAAGGATAAGGCTAATTTTGTAATTAATTACAATAATCTAGTAATGAAAGGGAATTCTATTGGGAATCAATCCAAGTGAATCACTTTAAAAGCTCTCCAAAAAATTAGATAATTCTCTAAAGTTAACAATAGATTTCTTCTTATAAAAGATTTCAATTTCATTTGATTTCCTTTTATCGCTTTTAAAATTAATTTCATTAAACCAGAAATGTAATGGTACGTGGCGTTTTTATTATTCATTTTCATTCTGAAATGAAAACCTTTTAAAAATATTACTCAAGTTTCTCCTATCATGCCAAACTTAAATATTAATGTGATAAAATTCATAAAAGCTTGTTCTTCCAACAGGCCAGTCTAGTAACTGTATTAGAGTAAAATGCTCTCAAGAAAAATAAAATGCATATTGCAGAACTTTTTAAAACTAAACATCAGAAACACATGCACATACACATTGGGCTTGTCTGCTTGGAAAGTTATACTGGTATAAAAAGGTGTGAATTTAAACCACTATGGTTATACAATATAACTCCCCACATGGACAGTCCTAATTCAGTGCCTCTTCTCAGTTTAGATTCTGTGACTTTGGAAGAGGTTTAAGTGAAAATGATAAAAGCCACTCTTCTTCCAGAATAAAAGTGCCCCCACAAGGAAGTTATACTACTGTAACTGTAGTGGTTTAACTACACTGGTACAATTTCCCACACAGATAAGCCTCTGGTTCTGCCACACTTACTCACGTTGCATAGTACCTTAGTTCTCAAGTAGGTCCACTGATTTCAGTGAACCCCTCCATCAAATGTGTGATCCCACACCCATGTGATCAGTCCCATTAACATCAATGGACTAGTCATGGTACTAACTGTGCATCAGTGTGAGCAAAGGGTTTCCAATCTAGTCCATGGAAAACAATGGACCCACTTGAAGAGTAAGGTACCCCTCAAAAGTGAGTCATTCAGACAGAATGTGGTTCTAAAGCTAGGCCCCTTATTACTGACAGAGTATAAGTACACTAAGGGTGGTTTCCTGCAATTACGCTGGGGTTAGAGCCCTGTGATACTAATATCTTATAGATTTGACCCAGAGATCACCACTGGGAAGCTGGGCAGTTTATTTACATGCAAGATGTTTTCTGTAATTAAAATATTTCCCCTTCCTTTAGGCTTGTTTTTGGTAGCTCTTTCAATGAGACCTGGAGATTTAAATTCCTGTATTTATCTACAGAACAGCTGCAGCGTGGACAGTACCATTAAACGCTTACCCACGTGGTCTCAGAAACACTAATTTGAATATGAAACCTTTATGGTTGAGTCTTCATTGTTGTTCATTTCTTGGCCTGTCTGGGACCACCAACAAGGGTGCCAATTAGCGACAATGCAGTTGTGATTTCTGTGAATCAGATAAGTGGACTGCAGCCACCAACTTCACACATAAACAGTTAACAGTTTATAACGACTCATTGTGAACCTGATCTGGATTTGACCCAAAGGTGATTTAGAAGCAAAAGTTTCAATATTTGCTTAATTCCCTGAGCAAAACACACCCACACATTGTGGATACCATCAAAGCCTATGCCGATCTGCATTTGGTTATGAGGGTAGACAAGCAATTATTTCACTGGCAAGACTGATGCCAATATCGTTGCACTGATTAGTCCAAAGATGCCTCTAAATTGATACATCTTGTCACCACTTTTTAGGTCTGAGAATTATTCAGTAAGCAGCAGCAACATGCTCAGTGCTATACAATACACCTAACTGAAGGCGATAAGCAATGGCACCTGGATCAGGATTTGTTAGCTCACTCCTTGACTTGCATTACTTTCACTGTCTGAGTATAACTATTGTAATTGTTATCTGCTTTTGTACAACTTGCTATCACCTTCAAGCTTTGAAATTGGTTTAGCTGAATATATGTCTCTCTCTACACACACTGCACCTAGTGGAGCTTAAAATGAGAACTACTGCTCATCCGTTACGTTACTGTCACTGTAACAACACTACCACCCCTACTTTTTCTTGTTTTGTAAAACTATAGTAACTGGAAATGCCTCTGGTGATGTTACACTCCATATTCTATATGTAAATATGATTATGATATGAATAAGATATAACAGATATATTTTATGCAAGATGGCTCTTGTAAGATATCATTGGAAAGGTTATAATTTACTGAATGTGTTTATCTAATTTGTATGCATGTATCATTTTTGTATCTGAAGCTGAGAATATTGACCATGTATCTCTATTTCAAATGTGCTACACTGGATGAGGCCAAACAATGCTGGTGGCATATTGAAGAAATGCACACAAGCATAAGGATTACCCCAAGAACTATGGGCAATAGAAACCTCTCAGAAATAGCTCTATTCAATGGAAACTGTTGGACTCAGGTCACAGCAAAAATGCTTTCCAGCAAGTAGGGGGAAGATATAAAAGAGGACAATGACAACATGAGGTGACCTCGCTCTCCCTACAACAACACATCTGAAATCACCTGAGGAACAAAGACTGAACTGTGGGAAGTGATGGTCCCAGGCTGGAAGGATTTTTAGATTGTGTAAGAAAACCTGGGAAAGCCAAGGCAACTTGTGCCTTAAGAATCCGCCGGCCTGTCTATCATGCAGGTTGAGAATTTTCTAATTTGTATCCTATCTAGCTAGTGTGTTAAACCTAGTTTGTGGCTTTTGTTTATTTACTGATGTAATCTGCTGTGTTGTTTGCTATCCCTTTAATCACTTAAAATCTACCCTTTGTAGTTAATAAACTTATTTTGTTTATCATTAAACCAAGTCTGTGTAATTTCTAACTGGGGGAGGGAGGCAAGTCATCATGCACATTTCTCTTGACACTGAGGAAGAGGGCAGATTTTTATGAGCTTGAGCTGTGCAGATTTTTCTATACAGTGCAAGATGTATTATTTTGGGTTTATCTCCCAAAAGAGGCATGCATGTGAGTGCTGAGGGACTCCTTTCACGCAGAGCTGAATTCAGTCTGTGTCTGCAGTGGGGTGTGGCCCTACTTGTGTGTGTGCTGCAAGAGGCCAGAGAGCCTAATTCAGCAAAGCATGGAGAGGGAACCTAGGCTGGTCGAGCAGGAGAGGCTCAGTGAAATCCCAGTGGCATCCCAGAAGGCGGGTCCGACCCATCATGCCTCTCAGAATGGTTTATATAATCTGCAAGGGACTCCCTTCTGGTTTGATCTGAAATGACTATTTGTCTTTCTCAAGATTAAATCAGAGGTGCCTCTAGAGAATGAAATCCAATTGCGTATCCCCAATGAAGATATACAATGCAGAGGTTACAAGGCAATTCCCCATTCCTAACTTTGCCCAGAATCAGATCATCATAAGTCTGTGCTGAATTATACAGCACCATATTCAAAATGTGCATTGTTGGCCAAGATTTCACCTGGTGTAAATCAGCATAACTCCATGTAAACCATCTATGTCAAATTATCTCAGCTGAGGATCTGGCCCTACATTTAAGGACAACATATCAGATAATGCAGTAAAAAATCTTTGATAATACATTATCTCTATATGGATGCACTGACGCAAATGCATAAACATAGTACATCCTATGATGTGAACTATGTTATGATAATACAATTCACTCTATAAATCAAGTTACTTGAGCTAAGTGTAGCCAGATCATCTCTCTTAAATAGCCGGACCACAGATTAACAAGATTCCTGGCAGAAGGAAATCTCCCCCAGGATCAACAGAAGAGATGGTAGTCATGTCTATTGATCAGAGGAAACGGGGGCTAAACTCTGATGAGAGGGAGTCTCACAAGGAAAGAACTGCCTTCATCATCCCCAGTGGAGTCAAATGACACTTTGGAAGCCAATACAGTAACCTGTTGAAAGGGTGCTGTAACCTTCTCCAGAAAAATCAGATCAAAGCGTCCTACTATAAAAGTCCTGAGAGAGGCCTCACCATGTGGTACACAGAAAAAGGCAGACTCTGACCTTTCATTTGTTTGACATAACCCTTTTACCTTGAGCCAACTGAAGACAGAACAGCACTATTATGAGCACCTACAATCCTCATGTGATTGCCATATTTGCAAGAGGAATTATACATTGGTCAGCTGATGAGCTCAGATAAAGCACTTTTCAGCTATCGCACTGGAAGAGGAAGCAGGGTAGGATTGGTAAACCACAGGGTACTGCATGCTTGGCCTATTTTCACATGGGATTTTGTTAATCTATTTAGGCAAAGTTCTGGTCTCCAGATGGTAAGAGAAGGCAAGACACAGCATAACTGGTGGGCTGCCCTTCACAGAGCAGACAATGAAAAAAAAAATACCCCAGAACTTTTCATTATGGAAGCAACTTTCTTAACTAAGAAGCAACTTTCAGGAAAATAAATGGGGGGAATATTCCTCAAGAAGACTAAGGACCAAAACATCTAGCCCAACATTTCTCCAGCAGGAACTGCCATTCCTGAGCTGTTAACTAGTTCAGATAAAGTACAAACTTTTACCTGAAATTCTGACAGAATACAAAGGGCAGCGTTATTGAGATTCCAAAATTTTCATCTCTCTTTTTAACAAAGTGTTTCTTATTGGCTTTATAGCAGCAGGGCCGGTGCAAGGATGTTTTGCGCCCTAGGCGAAACTTCCACCTTGCGTACTCCCCCTGCGCCCCCGTCCTGAGGCACCCCCCTGGCAGCTTCCCTCCCACCCCCGCCCTGAGATGCTCCCCTTGCGGCAATTCCCCATCCCCCACCCTCTACCCTGAGGCACCCCCGCCACCCTAGCTCACCCTTGCTCCATACACGAGCACAAGCATCCCAAGCACGCCATCGCTGCTTCACTTCTCCCACCTCCTCCCCGAGCACACCATGGCTGCTTCACTTCTCCCGCTTCCCAGGCTTGCGGCGCCTAAGCTGATTGGCGCTGCAAGCCTGGGAGGCGGGAGAAGTGAAGCAGCTCACCCCTGGCCCGCCTCCTCCCCGAGCACGCCGTGGCTGCTTTACTTCTCCCGCCTCCCAGGCTTGTGGTACCAATCAGCTTAGGCGCCGCAAGAATGGGAGGTGGGAGAAATGAAGCAGCCACAGGGTGCTCGGGGAGGAGGGTGGGCAGGGGTGAGCTGGGGCGGAGAGTTCCCCTGCGTGCCACCCCCCCTTACTTGCTGCAGGCGGCCCTCCCTGCACCCCCGTGCCCCAGCTCCCTCCACCTAAATGCCGGCAGCGACCAGGGTGGCTGAAGATCCGGCCACCATGGTCACTGCCAAAGAAAATGGTGCCCCCCAAATGTCAGTGGTCGCCTAATGGTCGCACTGGCCCTGTATAGCAGTACAATGCCAGCTCCCTTAGACAATGAAAACAGTGTCTTTCTGCTCACAGGATTCCCTCAGTCACTCGAAACAGTGGCTCTCAACCTTTCCAGACTACTGTACCCCTTTTAGGAGTCTTGATTTTTCTTGCGTACCCCCAAGTTTCACTTCACATAAAAACTATTTGCTTACAAAAATCAGACATAAAAATACAAAAGTCACAGCACACTATTACTGAAAAATTGCTTATTTTCTCATTTTTACCATATAATTATAAAATAAACTGATTGGGAGGAAAATATTATATTTACATTTCAGTGTGTAGTATATAGTGCAGTATAAACATGTCATTGTCGGTGTGAAATTTTAGTTTGTACTAACTTTGCTAGTGCTTTTTATGTAGCCTGTTGCAAAACCAGGCAAATATCTAGACAAGTTGATGTCCCTGCTGGAAGCCCTCTGCATACCCCCAGGAGTATACACACCCCTGGTTGAGAACCACTGAAAGACACAAAGTACAATCCCTAAACCCTCTGTTCCACCAGGTGTCATGAACACTGCCTAGTAAAAACAATTTGTGCAGGAGGTAAAGAAGGGGCCATATTAAGCTCAGACATCAAATTAGCTGAAATATCCCTAGAAGTTTTTGCGGTTGCTAAAGAAACATGTCAATAACAACCAGGTCTCAGCTCCCTCAAAAGAACGTCAGTATGATCTTCCTTTTTGTAGAAAACTATTAAGACATTTGTTAGGTTTTTTCTATGAAATTGTATTTTTTTTTGCAATTACTATTACTTGTTGACAGTAGACATATTTAGTGAGTTTCCTCTTTCTTTTATTTTGTCTGAACACAAATTAAGCCATTTTAGGGTAACACTACTAAACAGCAGAACTTACTCAAGAACTGTCAGAGGTATTATAACAACTTACAGCAGTAATATGAAGAAGCAGAGCAGCAGCTGAAATTCAGGCGGTGATAAATATTCTTACAAGCCCTTTCTAAAGTGGTGACAAGATACAACGTATTCTAAAGCTAATGCTAAGATTCCTCTAGTTTCTCCTAAACAAAATGCACTGTTTCCCTTCCAATGTACTATCCTTGTGTTGGCGACAATGGAGCAAAGAAAGCACTCTTACTTTCTTTATTGCCAGCCTGATCCTACTCCCATTGTTGTCAATGGGAATTGTGTCACTGGCTTCATTAGAAGAGGTTTGGGACATGGCACAGAAAGTAAAGCCTGACCTCTTTTGGGGGTTAGATCCAAACCCCAATAAAATCAATGGAAACATTGGCTTTAGATCAGGCTTCTGGTTTCCAAACGTACATGGTCTTGGCAGCTAACATTCCCAACCGGAAGTCACTAACTCTATACGTGGTGAGAGGATGCCTCTATTTCAAGATTATTATTGTTTGTTAAATAATCTGGTAAGAAGATATGAACAGCCATCCTGAGTATGACAAATGGTCCATCTAGCCCTGTATCCCGTCACGGACAAGGGGAGTGTACAGAACAAGGCAATTGTGGAAAGATCCATTCCTGTCTTCCCCTACCAGCTTTGCTGTTGTTTAGGGAGCTCTGATAATCTGCCTTATCTTGCTTGACCTTCTCTTTAATAGTTGATACACTGACTAGACAAACGAACAAAAAAGGATATAACATTGCTGTTAAAACCTGAACTATAGATCAGACTTTTAATTTGTAATAGTGTACCTTTAGACTTTATCATGCAAAAGCTCACCCTGGCAATATATTAAGCAAAAGGCATTTTTGTGTATTTTTCCTACTTTAATTTTAGAAACCGAGGGTTAAAAAAAAGAGGCTAACAGAGGTGTCTTGTTAAATTGTCTGCTTCCTGCAGAACTCTGATTGATTGTGCTGGAAGAGCTATAAGGCACGGTTATTAGTATGGCAAAGTCTGGTGACAGAAGAAAGAAACAGTATGAAAACCAACAGAGCAGGAAACAAGGAAGGAAAATGTCTATTACGGAGCCATGACTATGGTTCCATAGTTGTGACTGTCAGGTCTATTCCATTCCAAGCTCTATCTCTGACCCATTCTTTGTTAACACAAAAACAACAAAAGGGTCCACTTCACACCATTGTATCTAGCCAAGTCCTGTCATTATTTCTCAGTCTATACACCATTTCTTCACTGGTAGCACACTGAGACATTTCTTAAGTCCATTCATGTACTTGTCTGGCCAATTTCTGGTGAAGTTGTGCACAGGCATGGGGAGAAGGAAGACTCTTCCTTTTGACCTGAAAATTCTCATGCACAGTCAAAAAGATGAGAAAAACTGTTGTGGAAAATGTGATGCAGATCAGACAGGCTGTTTCAGAGTTAGAGGTTATAAAAAAACTAATGTTTGATTTAAAAATTACGTGTATATCATTGGGAGCAAATCATACCTCAGATAAATGCTCTTAGACCCCAATCCAGCAAAGCACTTGCATAACTGTAAGCATGTGAATAGTCCTATTGAAATCAGGCACTGAGTTGATAATGAAAGTATGTTAAAGTTATATGCGTGTCTCAGTCCTTCCCAAGAACTAGTGATAGTCCCCCCCCCCAAAAAAATGGTATAAAAATTCAATAATTATTAGAACATTTCAGTGCAAACTGACAGGGTATGAGCCACCAGCTCTGGCAATATGTTAAATATGTGTTAATAGCGTTGAGAGGCATTGATTATGCATCAGCAACCAATCATGCAGTAAACACATTACACAACACACAATCATTTACAAAGTGGCAAAGTAAACGTGTGGAGCCGACAGGAGAGTTAGATAAGCCCTAACAAGCTGTGGAGAACAAGATATTTGTCAGATATGTACTGTGCTGAGGGGAACCTAAGCTTTCAAGGAAGAACGCTCTTGTGGGTATAGATTGGGACTTAGGAGAAGATCTTATTTCCTCTTCCTGGCTTAGCCACAGCCATCCTGGGTGATCTTAAAGCACATCACTTAACCTCTAGGAGCCTGATTCAGCTCCCACTGAATTCAATGGTTCAGGATCGAGCCCTCTGTGCCTCAATTCCCCATCTGTAAAATGGGGATAGTATTTCCTACCTAAAATCTGTTCATGTTTGTGTGGTGCTAGGGTATCAGATATGGCTCAGAGGTCATCAAAGTACCTAAATCAACAGAAATTTTGCATCTCTGTATTTATAATCACTGCAGCTAGTAAATATTTTATACTCCTTAGTAAATAAATGCGAGTCCCCAAGTGCTATTGTTTAATATATTTATATAGTGTTAATATGCATAACAAAAACACGAAAGAAAATTCCCAGAGCAAAAAAACTTGGTTAATGGAAAGTTAAGATGGCTTATTTAAAAATAGAGTGTCCAGAAAATGCTCAGTTAAGGTTCTAAGTACAAACTTTACTATCTTCTCACATGTGTGCATTATCTAATTTCATTATAGGATAATTAGGCTCCTGTTGTAGCTTTTTGGGGTGGCGGAGAGGAAAGAAGTCCACTCCTCACCTCTTTTTGCAACAATCTTCACTAGCAATTAGTAATATCACTATTTTGCAGTCCTGTGGTCTTTCATGGAAAGATCTCTCAGTGGTTTACAACAACATTAATTATTATAACTACCTCTCACACCCCATATCAGATAGGTAAGCATTTATATCACCCCCATTTTACAGATAGGGAAACAGAGTCAGAACAAATCTCACAACACAAAGTGCTCACAAATTTCTTGTGAGTCAAAAGCTCTCATTCCAAACACCAACCTCCCTCTCAAGGCATAATGTACCCAGTTAATGCCCATGGCCACCCATCAGCATAGTGTAACAGCAAGCATTGTCACTGCTGATTGTAATTAAAGTTTTCTGAATACACAAACTTGTTTTCCTCAGTATTTGTTTTCCTTGCATTGAAATAGGAATTGCAAGCACTTCATGGATTTAAAAGTGATCCATTTTAGAATAGCCTCCCCAGCCACCTGTATATGCTCTGCAGCCATTTTACTTTGTAAAACATATAAGTGGAATTCTTCATGAATAACAGATATCCCTATACTTACTCCAGCAACAACACACAAGAGAAGGGTTTAATTTCTCTCTCTCTCGCCAGCAGTGGAAACACACCCCCTGGCTTAAATTTATGCTAATTAAACCACTGGCCCTTTCGGCACCAATGCCAAGAGTCCCTGCCCTCAAAGTACAGGTCCACAGTAATGTAAAACACAGGCAAACAAAGAACAATTTATTGTTTCCTGGCTTATCGTGAAACCTCAATCTCCGGTCTGTGATCTCCTCCCTGAGTTGACAAACTGGCGCTCACACTAACCAAGAACCCGGAGGGAAGAGGAGGAGGAGGGAGAGAGGGTTTATTTTATTTTGTGGCTGCGGTAACAGCCCTTCAAGCTTAATAAATACATTCTATGATTTCACTCTGGGTTTTGTATTTCTTGCTTTTTTATAATCCTGTCCTTGGTTGCTTTTGGTTCATGTGAGATTCAACACATATTCAACCTGAAGGCCGTTTTCTGTTTGTTGCTAAGTACAAAAATGACATTTTATTAAAAATAGAAAGAATGCCTTTCTTCTTCACCCCAGTGTTAATGTTGTTGTTGTCACCTTATCCCGTGATAATCAGATCAGATCAGGCCAGGCTATAAAGTTTGAGAATGAATTTGGTGACTCTTATAAGGTCCTTTGTCAGGCACCAACCCAAGGTGTCAAACCCAAAGAGTAACACTTTTCTTACCATATGACAGTCAAAAGCATGGGCAGGTGTTTAAGCCTGCTCTGAACACCACTTACAGAGCAGATATCTTGGTCTCATGTCTGTTGATATTCATTGCTGTGTTATGCCCTGTTTGCAATCTCACAACAGTGGATGTTATGAGAAACTGAGGAACTTTTGACCATTTATTTCAGCTAACACTTTTCTTGATGGGGCATTAATATCCTTGACTGGTGTAATTCCTACCTGAGCTTCAGATCTTGCAACTCTGGCCAGATCAGCAGCTACACCTCACTCCTATATATACCACCGTGTGATAGAATCCATTGACAAGTCAATTTATTGCTGGCACATGATTCTAATAGTAAAGCATTCTGACCACCTGCTGTCAGAGACTATGATCTGGCAGGTTATTCCTAGTGGTTAGAGCAGGATTCTGTCACAGATTTGGTCAGGTGCCCCCTCGATGGCTACCCACCAGAATGCTCTGAGGGGAATCCAAGCCTCTGAGTTCCTGAATCCCCAGAGTTCCTGCATCCTTGGAAAACCAGTTTTCTCTTACCCTCTTAGAGAGAGTGGGGAGCAAGGAAGGGCAAAGCAGTGGAAAGTTACCAAAAGGCAGAACAAAAAGCAGCCAAGTGACCAGAGGGGTTTAAATAAGGACCCAGGTAGGAGAAGCAGTAGTGGGTAGGAGATAGCAAGGTCAAACAAGCTGGAAAGGATGCTTCATGAGGGAGAAGCAACCCAGCATGTAACGTCTGCATGAGGAATGGTCCCTGTCTGACTTCCAAGAGAGATGGCTGCAAGGACTCCCAAGCCCCTCTGACCCCACCCCATCGAATGCCCTGGAGTGGTAAGGAAACTGAGGCAGAAAATGTGTGTAGGGTTTACTGTTTTGTACTCCCGCTCTCTCGTGCTTTATTTGATTAAGTATAAACCACCAATAACTAGAGCTGTTGATTAATCGCAGTTAACTCATGCGATTAATTCAAAAAATTAATCGATTAAAAAATCACCGTTTTAATCACACTGTTAAACAACGGAATACCAATTGAAATTTATTAAATATTTGGATGTTTTTCTACATTTTAATATATTTTGTATTCTGTGTTGTAATTTAAATCAAAGTGTATATTATTTTTATTACAAATATTTGCACTGTAAAAATAATAAACAAAATAAATAGTATTTTCAATTCACCTTGTACAGGTAGTGTAGTGCAATCTCTTTTCGTGAAAGTGCAACTTACAAATGTAGATTTTTTTTGTTACATAACTGCACTCAAAAGCAAAACAACGTCAAACTTCAAAGCCTATAAGTCCACTCAGTCCTTCTTCTAGTTCCACCAATCACTGAGACAAACAAGTTTGTTTATAGTTGCAGGAGATAATACTGCCCTCTTCTTATTTACATCACCAGAAAGTGAAAACAGGCATTTGCATGGCACTTTTGTAGCCGGCTTTGTAAGGTCTGACGTGCCAGATACGCTAAATATTCGTACACTCCTTCATGTTACCATTCCAGAGGACATGCTTCCATGCTGATGACACTCATTAAAAAAATGTGTTAATTAGATTTGTGACTGGACTCCTTGGGGGAGAACTATATGTCCCCTGCTCTGTTTTACCCGCATTCTGCCATATATTTCATGTTATAATAGTCCTGGATGATGACCCAGAACACGCTGCGCATTTTAAGAACAAATTCACTGCAGATTTCATAAAATGCAAAGAAGACACCAATGTGAGATTTCTAAAGATAGCACTCGACCCAAGGTTTAAGAATCTGAAGTGCCTTCCAAAATCTGAGGCACGAGGTGTGGAGCATGCTTTCAGAAGTCTTAAAAAAGCAACACTCTGATGCAGAAACTACAGAACCCGAACACCAAAAAAAAAAATCAACCTTCTGCTAGTGGCATCTGACTCAGATGATAAATATGAACATATGTCAGTCTGCACTGCTTTGGATTGTTATAGAGCAGAACCCACCATCAGCATGGACACATGTCCCCTGGAATGGCGGTGGAAGCATGAAGGGACACATGAAGCTTTAGTGCATCTGACATGTAAATGTCTTGCTACGCTGGCTATAAGAGTGCTATGAGAATGCCTGTTCTCATTTTCAGGTGACATTGGAAACAAGAAGCAGGCGGCGTTATTTCCTGCAAATGTAAGCAAATTTGTTTGTCTGTGTGATTGGCTGGACAAGAAGTAGGACTGAGTGGACTTGCAGGCTCTAAATTTTTACATTGTTTTATTTTTGAATGCAGGTTTTTTGTACACACATTTGTAAGTTCAACTTTCCGATAATACAAATACTGTAGTGCAATCGCTTTATGTGAATTGAAAATAGTATTTCTTTTGGGTTTTTTTTACAGTGCAAATACTTGTAATCAAAAATAAATATAAAGTGAGCACTGTATACTTTGTATTCTGTGTTGTAATTGAAATAAATATATTTGAAAATGAAAAAAATCCAAAAATAATGGCGTTCTCTTATTGTTTAATAGTGCTATTAATCGTGCAATTAATTTTTGTAATCGCTTGGCAACCCTAGCAATAAAGTGTTAGGCTTATGCAAGTTTCTATGTGTCGAAAGCTTCACAACAACTGCGTGCCTTCAGAGAGGGTTCAGTTGTAACTAGAAGATTCACACCTTTAGGGGTGGTGCTCCAGGACAACATGTGCTGAAGTATAGGAGACTCTGTAGTGTCAGCGCTGTGCCCAGGAGCGAAGCAGCTGGACAGCGGGTTCCAGTTCTCAGAAGGGGTGTCTGCACCCAGAGAGCATGCCTAGGGGTGGCTGGACTCTGATCAGGCACCAGGAGACTTAAAAACTCTCTGAGGATTCAGGAACCCAAAGGCTTGATTCTCTTCAGAACACTCTGGTGCGTGGCCATCGAGGGGGCACCTGACCAGATCTGTGATAGACAGATCAAGGTATTGATCCTGCAAGGTGCTGGACACACTGGCCCCAATTCAGCAAAGTACTTAAACACATGGCCCTGATGTGCTGAAAGTTGAGCATGTGCTTTGCTGGGCTTGGGCCAGAGTGCCCAGGAATCTTGCAGGATCAGACACTAAATCCAGATTCGGGACTATGTATCCATCACCTCCCTGAGCCACATGGACCCAGAAAGCCAAAGATTCTAAATTGGATGCAACAATTTAAAAAAACAAACAAACAAACCAAACAAACAGAAAAGTTCTGAAGCATCAACTTGCTGAGCTGCCCAAAGGAGTAAAGCTCATGTAAGGTACTCCTCACACCCAGCAATCCCAAGCCCCTACCACTAGTTCTCAACAGCATTCACTTCTTCACCCAGGACAGTGCAAAGCCAGTGCAACCCTGCCATTGTAAAATGCAGGTGTTCCGCTTCTCCTGGCACACCATATCTACCCCCGAGAAAGAGGTGCCCACAGAGTGCCTAATTTTTATCCACATTATGGAGTGGAAGCTACAAAACCTATGCAACAAGGAGCAGCCTTTGTCACTGTGGATCCTTCACAGGCTCATTTTGAATCAGGCTCCTTTGCAATAACATTAGGAAATCTAAGGTATGGCATATGGGCAAATTACTGAAAGAAGCACTTAGCAGATCTGTCATATTAACATATGGTCACCTGAATGTAAACAAAACAACCACAAGATACATACATTTTAAACCTCTCACAGCTGTATAAAGAAGACACTGTCATTTTAATTCCATTTTCAATGTCAGTATCTTGCAAGGCAGTACTAGACATAAGCAAGTAGCTTAGTTGTAAAAACATGCAATGTTCTAGCAAGAAATAATAATAAATAATAATAATAATAATAATAATACAATAGTATTTATTTCCCATTTTCAATTCCGTGCACTCAGATTTTATTTATTTTTATTGCTATCTGTACAAGGTCGTTAATTTCTTCTAGACACTGGGGCAAATCCTGCATTTCCACTGATGTCGCCCCATTGATGCCAATGCACCAATGTTACAGAACTCAGTTTATCATCATAAATTTTGGGAACAATGTTAAAATATACAGAATAGGCCTAAGTGTTGCAAATATTAAAATGGACATTCAGCGAGCAAACAGAGGTTAGATATTAGAGTGCAGGGACTGGCTGGCTCAGGGGACTGGTAATGAGATCCAGAGAGACTTTCACCCAGGTCATCCATTCAAATCCAGCAACATTGACTGGAAATGGATACTATTAGATGGCTATTCAGTTATCTATATGAAAGAAGATGATGTTAGCCTAATTCCCAAGAGATATGCGTTGACATTACAAAATCCATCACCATCAAACTCAGCCTTACCAGAGAGACCATGTACTGAATGGTTATGAAGACTGAATCCTTTTTGTATCCTAGATGTGATCCCTCCTGTTCAGAGTTAAGAACTATTTGGGAATAGATTGGGAATAGAGTGAGGGTAGACTGTAATGTAAAATGTGTACTGCCACTACACATGTGCTGTCCAGATGGTCTTCAGTATCCTGAGTTGTCAATTCAGAGCAATAAAATCCTTATCATACAAGATATTAAATGATTAATGAGATACATGGTGTGCCATGAATGTGTGCTGAAATCAATGTGAGTTGAAGGTGTATAGCTGTTTGCAGAAAGTGCCCAGCACCCTAAAAAGAAAAAGTCTAAGGTATACATTCAGACACAAAGGGCCTGATTCTGATTTATGCTGTTCTAGCCATGTAAAGGGACCGGTTTATTCCTACTTTGAAGTCTCCCTTTACACTGACAGAACACTGGAAAAGGGCCTTCATGAAAGTGAGAAGCAACCTCAAAATTATATTTTACACACAAACACACACACACACACACCCCTGTCTTAACCAAAAAGCCTGTTTTTTCTTTCAGCGGACAAACATAAAACACGGTAGGTTACAAAATAAAATAGGCTCATTTCTAAAACTGGCCTTAACATAGTATGTCTGTAATAATGAAAAAGGGTAAATGAAAAGCATGCCAACTCATGTTACTTTTTGAGTAAGGACATGCCCTTGGGTAGTATATGAAACCCCAGAAATGTAAAATATGAAACTAATAAGCATACAATTGCTCAGAACCTGATAATGATCTTTGTGAAACAAAATCTGAGGATTTTCGGCGGGCTTTGATGAAACTGAACATGGAATTAAGTTGAATGTATTTTAAATTAAACCCAAAATAAAAACAGCTGTTGGAAAATATGCATGAAAAAATTCCATCTGAATATGTGCTGCTTTTGGCTATTTTGTTTCAGCTTATTCTAAAACTTCCTTGGCATTCAGTAGATTTAATTTCAATATAAAGCAATTTACAGTAGCTCTTACTGTTGTTTATCTAAGTCAACGTGATTTTATAGACATTTGTCAAACAATTCAATATTACACTCTCATACTGCCAATCCCACCAACATCAAAGTTTAAACTGCCCAATAAATGCTTTGTTTATTGTAGCTGCATTTGTGCGATGAAATGGAGCTTAGAGACATGCAGTAGTCACTTAGGTTAACTAGGTTAATCCACTCCCTGTACCTAACTGCCAAGGAAAGAAGGACCCATTAACCAAGATGCACATTATTCTTCCCATAGCCCAAGATCAATCTGAAACTACAAAATGTGCTATATCCAGAAACTGAATTCTCCCATTTTGAAGGATTCATGTACATCCCTTCAACAAGTAGCATGTAAACAGTCATGACACATTTAATAGACAGGAGAAATATGCAGGAGGAGAAATCTCCACTTACCCTAATGGGATATTCTTGCTCATATAAGTTAGTGCAAGCCAGAGTGTACAAAAAAGTATAGAATTTGCTTCCATTTAGGAATCTGATTATGAGGCAAAGGCTGTCAAAGTCAGAGTGGAAATGCTTATAACTGAATAAACTTTTAAATGCTGTTTCTTTGGGCGTCTGACCTAGTATTCTTTGGTCTAACACTTCTACAGGATTTAGGAGAAATTCAACAAAAGATATGAAACAAAATGTACTCTAGAGAGTTTTGATCTTGCAATAATTTTCATTCCTGTAATGTTTTTGTATCTATCAAAATCTTAAATCACCATTCTGAGTGATTCTTTTGTAGTTACTCGAGTGACAACACAAAATTTAAAACATTCCTTTGTAGAATACATGACTAAAAGTCATCCTTCATCCCACATTAAGGGACCTTCTTCTAGGCATGTATGCAGAGTCACATCAGTTATAGAAGTAGCAAAATGTAACTTCAAACAATTTTTTGTAAAAAACACTGGAGAAAGATTTATGGGGTAAGATCGTCAGGTGGTGTAAATTGGTTTATTTCTATCAAAGTCTCTGGAATTACACAGATTTGCATCAGCGGAGGATATGGCCTGTTAGGTTTATAATGCACAAATACTGCTGCAATAAAATTATTTTCAAATATAGCATGCTCTTCTGCAATTGAATGAAAGCTATCTTATCATCATCACATTTGCCTGAACAGGTTTCATATTTGTTCCCTTCAACGTTTGTAAAGATTATTCCCATGAAATCACACACTCCCTGCTTTCTGTTTTAATGTCATCTTAACATCTGCACAGCGAGGACATCACTGCAACACTTTGCAATGGAAAGACAGAGATTTGTCATTAAGGAGACAAGGAGGGAGGATGCAGTTATTTACAAAACATGGGCAATACACCTTAATTCTCCCAGCTATGTGACCTAAAAGATAGACAGTTAAAATGATGGCTAATACTGGAAAAATGGTAGATCAATTTTCAGCTGGAGAAAGCAAAATAGTTATTTACGTTAGAGCCAACAAATTGCCCATTTATATCTAGTACCTTAGTTACTATTCTGTATGAAAACAAAATGAGAAGATCACCACGTGAGAAATATGCTCAAAACAAAATTTAAAACAAAACAAGACCAAAAATATAATTTAAGATACTCTTTTTTAATATGGTCCAAACAAATTACAAAGCTGAAAGAGGATAAATATTAGCGGATCAGTGTTCTTCACCGATATTTGGTTTTGGAAAGAAAGTCAGAAGAGGAGAGAATTCACTGGTATAAGAATGAACATCCAGTTCAGGATCCAGACAGACTTCTCTTAAAGATTTCCTGTTCTTCCTCATTGATACCATTTAGCAGTAGAGTTATTCCTTCATTATATTGCACAAAATTCACCCCCTCCATCCCTGCCACCCATGACTTGCATCCATTTCACTTGCAAATTGAGTATCATTAAAAAGAAACTTAGGCAATCAGACCCAAGATAATCATAATGTAATCAGTGTTCCCTGATCCCCACAGAGGTAACAGTGGTTCTTGACTGATTATTGCTTTACTCTTTGCAGACATGTGAGAAGCACTCTTGACTCTGAAGCAGCTTGGTTAATGGAATATTCAAGCAGGGCTTTCCCAGGTTTTTCAAGAGTTTTCATTAAAAAAGGTTTATGAAAACTTTACTTAACCTGCTTTATCAGGGCTTATTTACTAAATTATTTCAAAACAATGTCAAAGCTTCCAGGAATCTGGCTTGAGAACTTTTTGAGAGACTGTAGGTCTTGTATGAAAAGCCTAAGCAAAACAGTTTTCAGTAAATAAAACAAATTGAAAAGCACGTTGATAATGTTTTCAATACCATTTTTTAAAGGCACACAAATCTGTCACAAAAGATTAAATGTTGTCAGTTTCTCGTAATAATTCATTGTTGAAAAGAGGAAACTTTTTAACATGAAAATCTTTTTATGGAAACCTCTCAACCATCTCACCTCAACTATAGGGAATTAGTGTCATATCTCCCAAAGACACCGTTTTATAAACACGGACATGAAAAAGTCACTGATATATACACAAATAATTGGTTACTTACAAATATAGATGCTCTTTGACCCCCCCTATACACTCTTTAAAGCCCATAACATACCCACAAGGAAGAATGCAAGTTCCTTTCCAAATTGAATGTACTAGGAAGTATGTTCCCCTCCAATGCTTGTCTTCACTACCGTGCTACATCGGCACAGCTGCATCAATGCAGCTGTGCCGATGTAGCATGTCTGGTAAAGATGCACCATGCCAACGGGAGAGCGCTCTCCCATCGATTTAATTACTCCACCTCAATAAGAAATGGAAGCTAGATGCTCTCCCAGCACTTTAAGTCAATGTAACTTACATTGCTCATGCATTTTCACATCCATGAGCTATGGAAGTTACATCCACTTAAGCGGTAGTGTAGATAACCCCTAAGGATCCAAATCATTTGGAGCAGAACTGGGCCTTGTTTTAAATGGCTACACTGGAAGTTAATACTACGTCAATTTCCAGTGTATCAATCTGGCACTGTAACTACACTCCTGGAAGAACCATCTAGAACAGTTTTTGAAAAAAATCTACTAATTACTGTTGATACTGTGTTCATATTAAGCCAAAGATAGAGGATTACAAAACCACCATGTTTTGTGATTTTTCTGGATCTTGTTAATGTAGTAACTGATATGCTAACCATCCTGAAAAACTACATTGGTTTTAATTTTTTCAGAAAGAGAAGACAAATAAAAAGTGTATACATTTACATTGGATTAGCAGACAGATCATCTTCATGAGCTAATGCAATTTATTTTGGAAATTCCAAATGAGAAAGTTGTTGACAATTTGAACTACATAACACCACATGTTTATTTGACACAGGAATGCAGCCTGCAAGTTTATTTTCAAAAGATGTAGAGAGAATTCAAAAGGGATTCTAGATTGTGGGTTAGAAGCTGTAGAAAATTCAAGATTGGAGGGAAAAGGGAGGCAGACGTCAATGCTAACAGTAATAATAAAGAAAAGGAAAGCTAATATTTTGCTATGCGACTCACAGTAATGTTGTTTTCCTTTTCCAAAGGTTATTATTTCTCCAAGTAATTTACATTAGAAGGCATTATCTTGACATAAAATGTGTATCTTATTTAAAAGGTTGTTATTTTTATTTGAGAGAATGTAGAAGTTTTCAAAATGTCTACGTGAAAAAAGCAGTTCTCCTCAGAGGTATAATCTGACAATTTTCACCAGTGACCTATTAGAAAAGTTTGTTTGTGAAATGATAATCTTCAGCAGCTTGAACTTTCTCACCAAGTTCTCTTCTCATTGCTATGCAGTGTGGGAGGTAAGTGTACTTGCAATGCTAAACATGTCTATCGAATCAGAACTAACCTTTTGTTCCAAATATTTTCTTTGCAACTTTTGCCCATAGGGACATACTCCAGGAAAATATACTTTTATACATTTGAAGCCTTGGTGTCTTTTAGATAATTCACTTCCATGCTGGTTCAGGGCCAATAAAAATTAATCATTTTATGGAAGATGATTCAGGACTTATCATGTGAGGCAGAACAATGTAGCCTTGTTTTGTCACATATGCTTTATGAGTGCTAGATTTACAGTAATATATAAACAAAACAAAGCATCTAAGATAATGTAATTGAAAAATTATACTGCAGACTAGTATAAAATCACAGGACTAGAAGACAGATTCCCATTGCTTATAAATATAGCAGCATGGCACAACTATAGTAGATGCCAAAACTAAATCAATTTCTAAAAAATTAACATATTAAACATCAGCATATTCATGATAGCACAAAAGATATGAAGAGAAACAAAGAAAGACTGAAGATCAGGCTACTAGTTTTACTCTATGAAAAAAGAAATATTTCTTGGGGGGATAAACATCCATAATGTGTATGACAGAGAATTATGTTTTGTTCCCTCTATATATACATATGAAACCATAAAATACATGTGCAGATTACCACGTAAAGCAAAAAAACACTGTTACATCTTGGTCTCTGAATAGAACTCTCACACAGCACTAGGCATATAAGTGAAAAAAAAAATCAAACTTTGTTTATATAACAAGAGTATAATTTTTATAATTTTGAACTAAAGATTTAAAACTTTGCATAAATTAAGATTAAAACTTTGTTTTTCCAAAATGGTTTCATATGACTTTTCTATTTAATTAAAAAAACACAACTGGTAAAGTGGTGTACTGGAAGAGTGACACTGGGGAATCTGGTAAAAAAAAAAGAGTCCGCTTTTTCATCAGCCAAGCCACAAAGCATCCACAGAGCCTAATTCATCATGAAAATGCCTGGATATGTGACAGCTGATTGACAGGCTAGCCCTTCCACTTGCTCCCTCTCCCCTTGTAGGAGAAACTCTTTGATACAACATGGTTATTCCCCATGGGCATATATCTACACAAAGTGGTTATTGACTGGACTTTATCTAGGGAAACAGAGGGCTGCATCTGACACAAAAGGAATATAAAACTGCCCCAATAGGACATATAGGGATTCTCCAGGTGAAGAGAAATACCTGTGTCAGGTAAAAACACCATTGCCACTCATTTCCCCCTTTGCCTCCCTGTATATAAGGTGTGTCCTAGGCAGACTGAGGAGCATAGCTGGACTACACTGTACTTGAGCAATCTCCTGCCAGTCGGACAGTCAGGAGGGGACCAGGCTAGCCTCTGTGATGTAGAGCAGTCCTTAGGGCTGCTGCCCCTGCCTTTTCCAGCTAGAAGCAAAAACTGGCTGTGGCCCAGCAGGGTAAGTGACATATACCTGACTCCCACTATAGTGCTGAGGATTACCAACTCAAGCCTGCCAGGTGCCAATGGAACAACTCAGATGCTGTAAAGCTAAGCACCTGCGTAAGTGCTCTGCTGGATTTCGGCCAGAGTGATCAGCACCATACAGGCTGGGCCTTGCCTCCACAGTGTTAGCTGAGACTTTCATGCAAGCAAAGCTCTTTAACATAAGGTGTGCTTACCTTTTCAGGATTGAGCCAATTTCTTTTAAAGGCTATACATGCTCAGTTGGATTCTCCTATATGCGGAGGCCATTTTACACTGCTCTGCCAGCAAAGTGTCTATCAAGTGGGTATAAATGTAACTTACATCCACTTTAAGGTCCCTTTTCACTGAGTGATGCAAAGCTGCACTGATGTACATGAGAATCAGGTCCTCCGTTTCTGACTGAATGGGCCATAATCATAACTCGAATTACAGACACTTATCTCTGTAACAGAATAACAGGACTTGAGAGATTGTGTTCTGCTGTTTTAATTTTTTTTATATTCTTTACTAAAATTAAAATGGAATGGATACAAATCTGCAGTGAACAAATGTTTCAGAAATGTTGGGATAAAAGATTAAAAAAGCACTAGCTTATTTATATATCCAAATAAAAATAAAATATGAGAAATATGCCAAAAGTGAATATGCCTTTTCTGTCACCTTTATACCTCAAACACTATCACTTTAGAAGTAATCAAGTGGACAAATTATTCTATATTGTGAAATTTAATCAATAATCCATCTTATCTTTAATTCTCCCTCGCCAACCCTTCCCCTCCCCCGCTATGGTTATGCTGGGAATTTAAAAAAGTGTCATGGCATAAGTAAACCTAAAAACTATTGGTCCCCTCCTCGTATTAAAGCATACACATACCCTTGAAGGATTGCTCTCAGAAATTAAATTAAGGAAAATGATGAGAAACTATTGAGATATTATAGAATAAATTTACTGTCTTTGGGCATGTCTATAAAAGGTTGAAATACTATAAAGTGAAACAACTGCGATTCAGCTTCAGATAAACTTGCAGTGGGAAATTACGTGCCATAAAAGCCCTCACAAACCTGGCACTGCATTCAGTTTGAGAGACCAAGTCATGGTTGAACACATAACTTTAACTTGATCAACATGTCCCCACTCAAAGAGCACTGACTTTGGAATGGAACAAAAGTAAGTTCTTCTCACCTACCATTCCACAACACAGAAGCCCAGGTGGCTGGGTTACAGCAGGGTTAGTACTCAGTGAAGGGTGATGCTGCATGGCCAGAAGTCTCTTTCTACCTCTGCACATGTGCCCTCCTGCTCCTTTTGTATAGGGATCTGGTGTTGTGCTTCACACATTGCTACGTGTCCTTCCCAGTGGTATTTCTGCTGCTGTTGGTTGTGACATATAGTGAGTTAACCACACCCACTGAAGGATAAGATGTTTCTTGTACTGGTATGTTCTGCAGCCACTTCTGTTTTACTCAAACTTGTGATTTCTGTGTATATCACTTTCCTCTGAAAAGGGAACTTTGACCCAAAGAGGAGTCTCATTACATTATTTGCTACTACAACAGCAAACAGATCACAGTACATTTCAGCAAGGAACAAAGAATAGGATTTAGGGATATGAACTGAGAAATAATGATTGCTTTGCTTCAATTTGCAGAACATCTGATAGTGTGTCTGATTCTGATCTCATCCATACTAGTGTATATTTGAAGTAATGCCACTGAAATCAATGGAGTAACACTAATGTAGAAATCTTTTGAGACCAGAAGCTATAGACTCAACACTTTTGTATGTTCATCTGTGGTCAACAAATCTCTCCTCCCTCAGTCAACATTCCTCATGCTGAAGAGAACCTTTAAAAGCTCAACAAGGTTTTCACTCAGGCATCTGTTGTTTTTCCTCATGTAAAGGACACTACAGAAGGCTTTCCTACCTTACGGACTATTCAAGGTGAAGTGACCTTTTAACAACGCTGTAGTCATAGGGAAAAAAGGAGGGTTAGCGAATTACAGATTGTAGTAATAAGCCATAAATCCAGTGTCTTGATTAAGACCATGACTTTCAGTGTCTAGCAAAGTTATGAATTTAAGCTCCCAGGCTCGTCTTTAGATAATGCTGTGGGGGTTTTCTTTGAGGATGAGGACTGATAGGTCAGATATAGAGTGATCACTTTGTGAAAAGCGTTCTCTCACAGGTGATATGGTCTTTTTATCTTTTATCATTTTCCTATGTGAGTTAATTTGCAAGCACAGAGATTGTCTGGTTTCACCCACATAGTTGCTATTGGGGCATTCAGTGCACTGGATGAGGTACACAACATGTTGGGTTAGCTATGTGTAGGCATGGATCTTGAAATGTGTCTTATGAGGAGTACTGACCACTGTAGCAGTGGAGATATGTTTGCAGGTTTTCCATCTGTTGCTCTGGCAGGGTTTGGTGTGACTTTCAGTTGTTGTGTCCTGGTCTGCAGGGAGCTTGCTTCTGATGATGAGCTTGGAGAGGCTGTAGGGTTGTTTGAAGGCCAGAAAGGGGGGTTCAGAAAAATATTTCGTTCTGAATGGGGTCCTCATTGAGTATGGGCTGTAGTTGTTTGATGATACCGTTGTTTGATGATACCCCATAGAGATTCGAGCATGAGGTGGCAGGTGACAACTAGGGGGCTTTAATTCTGTACTGAAGCAGTTTCTCAGGGCATTTAGGAGGCCTGTTCCATGATATGATCTACCTGTCTGGTTGAGAGTCTTTGGTGAAAGTGGTTTTGAATGTGTTAAAAGTGTATATCCTTGACTTCCTCCTCAGAGCATATTCTGTGATATCTGAGTGCCTGGCTGTAGATAACAATTTCTTGGTGTGTTTTGGTGTGGTTACTGGACCAAGAATTTTTTTTTCTCCAGAAAAACTAAAAAATTTAAAAAATTTCAGCCAGCACTAGTTTCTATGTTTATCATCTCGCAATGATTTCCTGACCAAGTGATCTCAGTTTACATGTTAAAAAAATTCAATCTAGGCTCTAAAAGTCAAGTTGGTTTGTTTCCTGCTCATTCATCTATCCAGGTACTTATATAGCCCTCATAACTGGATGCAGTCCATCATAAATGGATTTTTATCCTCAATATGCCTGTGAGACAGGGAGGCATTATCCCCATTTTACAGATAGTAAACTAAGGCATAGAGTAGATTAGGCTATTTCCCAAGGTCACAAAGTGTGACAGAGCTGGGAATTGAACTAAACCCCAATCTATTGCCTAATCCACTAGACCTCCTTCCTACCCATAGCCAGTAACAAAGATCCTTCAAGTCAAGTCAGTAACATTTGTACAACACCATAGTCTACAAGCCATTGTCTCACTGGCATCTGTACTACTCTTGATTTAACTGGTATTGCACATGTGTAACTGATTGGAACTTAGAAAAAATCCACTGCTGATTTACTAGAAGAAATAGAATTCAGCTCATTCTGCCACATCTGTGTTGGCCCCAGCAGGGCAAAAAGAGTTTTAAAAACTAAAAGGAGCAAAAACTTATTTTGTAACTAATGTCAGTAAACTGGATGCTGTAGAGTCAAATGTCACCATTTTTACACAGCCACTATTCAGAGCAGAACCATGCACTGTGTGTTATCAATGTTTAAAATTGATCTAATTAGAAACTGCTTATTTACCTTCCTTTTGTTCATAGGACGCAGATACAATTCAAGAATGTCCAGAGGTGAGTGTCATGTAGACTCTCTGGGTAAAACCTGTATGATTATATTCCAATAAGCAGTCTTATTCTAACCCACCTGTTTGCAAGGCAGATCCCTGATCCACCTCTAAAATAGGCAATGAGAATTCAACATAATTTAGATACTTGGAGGATTATAAATCCTGCCAAATGAGTTGTAGAATAGGTTAAGGAAGATAAAGCTGCCAGTGGAAATCCTCTGCAGGCAATAAGTCCCAAAAAGTTGTAATTAAATCAAACTCCCAGAAGGTATTCCATTGAGAAGCCGTTCATGTCCTGAACACAAGCACTCTGCAATCTGTCATATTTTAGAAATCTCAGGGGATGGAATAACCTGTTTCTTTGTAGTCCCAAAATCTTCAGGTATTTTTGGACTTTAATATATAAACATATTTAAAAGTTTTAAGTTTAAATCCAAGGAGTAGGAAATTCATGAAGATAAATCAGGAAAAAGCAATAAGAATTCTACTCAAATCATTAGTGATTTATGCGGTTTATGACAGATTCAGGAAGGCTGCTGGCTTTAGTCCACTCATAGAACTCACTCATCAGGAAAAAAGCAGGGATCTAACCAATCAATGATCCTAATATTAAGATCATGATAAAGAGATACAATATGGCCTTTGACAAAATTTCCAACTTGAATCCTACTTTCAAGAGTGTTTTTTTATCATTCAAAATGTTTCTTTGTCGATCGAGATAGCTGAATCATTGTGAGTGAAGAGAACTTAAAGCAGAGAGGGTCATAGAGATGAAGGATGCATGGAACTTTCCAATAAATCTAAACCAACAAGAGTAAATGTAACTGGGCTATTTAAACAACAGTCATGTTTTCACACATTATTTATTCTATGCTCATATGGAATAAGATAGCAACAATACCAAAAGGCAATTGTACATGACGTCTACCCCAAGACAAGAAATAGAATTCATTACTGACTAGAAGACTGCTTGTACACACAGCTTGAATAATATATACCCAAAACACCAACTGCTTTTGGGGACTCAATCAGAACACATTTGAAAATAAACAGTGTTAAAATATGTGAACATGTAAAATAATTCCATGTATAAAAATTCCATTGGTATTCTACAACTATATTTACAATGACCCAGGTTCTTCCATAAACTCTTTTTGCCTGGTATGCCATAAAACATTCATAATTCTCTCATGAACAAGTACATCTTCTCTATTCCTAGACTGTTATCACCATTTATATCTTCACATCCCTATGATATAAAAGAAGATGAAAACTAAGACTTGGGTTAACATCCACACTACTTAAAATTAGGTATTCTTAAAATACACTTTTCCTTCAGTTATTGTTTACTGCATTCTAACTCTTTATTCTTAGCATCAAATTACTGTCCCTGTAGATTTCACCTGCTACAATATCTTTCTTTGTTCAGTAAAGCCTTGGTAATATTACTGTAAAGCATTTGTAAGGTATCATAATGTGGGTCACCCCCTCCTGAGGGATACTCCTGCCTCCTTAGGGAACTCATGGGAGAGGATTTTAGGGGAAGAAATCTCCATAATGATGCTTGCATTCAGTTCTGTTGGTGCTGTGGAGAGAGATGGGAAACCCCATGGAATAGGCTATCTGGCCTGTCCACTAAACCCTTGGCAGTGGCTCTACTCCTTCTAGTTCTCAGTAGTGCAACACCAGTGGGCTGCATTTTCTTTTTCTGGGGGGTCTCTGTGGGGCCGCAAGTGGGGAGTGGATGGTGTTTGTAGCCCTGCTCCCTCAGTAGCTCTGCTCACTCCCAGTCTCTCATCTGTCCCCTAGCATGGACCAAAGACCCACAGGGACATTCCCTGTGCATAGATCTAAAGGGTTGAGTACTGTGCCCCACATTAATCCAACTAACCCTTTTAGAACTAACTTCATCATAAATCTGGGATAAGGAGAATGTATTCTCTAGAGAAGAGTCAGATAGAAAGGGGAAAGTATTTTCAGCAAAAAATGAAAAAGAAAACTGGCGGTAGTTCTACCTACATTTTTCACATAATTTTTCTTCGTGTCTGATTGAAAAATTGGAAATACTCCTTTCTCTTCCACTGCCATCTCTTCCCATCCTTGAAGCCATCCCTACCCAAAAAAGCAGAATCCTCACATAGAGGTCACTTTCCTTTCATCCTTTTTAACCTGCTTTCTTGCCACAATCACCAGCTTTGACACCACAAGTCCTGTTCTGAACTTGCATTAAAAAATGTACCATTAATATCATGTGGTCAATAACCACAGTCCTCTATAAATATGGAGAGAAGTGTTGTATTTAGAGTAAAAAGTTGAAGATCATTTATTTAAATCTCTTAACCTTTTCCTAACCTACCAGATTCCAAAATGTCAAGAGAGAAGCATTAGAAACACCTAGCATTCTTTAGAACACTGTATGCATAAAATTACTAAGTACAAAAAACATAGAGGCATTTACAGTCTCAGGCATTGTTTGTTTTCGGTTTTGTGATCCAAGTCACTTTAGAAGAACTGGAAGATAAGGCAGATATATTAAAAATGAGCAGATAGATTGCTGAGTCAGGACACCGATACTGAAAAATAAAATATTGTTTCACAGGCCCACTGCACAATGCTAAAGCTGCAGAGAATCCTGTGGCACCTTATAGACTAACAGACGTTTTGTAGCATGAGCTTTTGTGAGTGTAAGGCCAGGTCTACACTGCGACTTTAAATCGGTTTAATGGCCGATATACCGATTTAACGCTGTATCCGTTCACACGAGTCGTCATTAATATCGAGTTAAACGCCTCCTTAAATCGATTTCGGAACTCCTCCCAAACGAGAGGAGTAGCGCTAAATTCGATAGCGATAACTCGGATTAGGGTTCGTGTGGACGGAAATCGACGTTATTGGCCTCCGGGCGGCATCCCAGAGTGCTGCACTGACCGCTCTGGA